>NC_054386.1:100409572-100709572 GCF_017654675.1 Xenopus laevis | reverse complement strand
AACCATAAGGGGGCCTAGGTGATAGTAGTGGAAGAGATATGTTGTGTAGTTTGTGGACTGATACCCAAATTTTATGTGGGACTGTTAGAGTGGATGGTCTTTTTTTGTCAATAGGTGTCAAAAATAAATTTTTGAGTCCTTCCAGAGATCCCAGAAGTAGGGCCTGGAAAGCCATATTTGGATTGTATGGATCTGAGAGGAAGCACCAGTGAAGGTAGTACAATTGAGATGCCATATAGTATCTTTGGAGATCTGGGAGTGGCAGTCCCCCTGCTTCATAAGACGCAACCAGTTTGTTTAGGAAGACCCGAAGGTTGTTTGCTATTACATACGAAGGGAGTCAGAATTTTGTTAATATTTCTAAATGTTTTTGCTGTAAGGCACACTGGAGCATTGTGCAAAATGTGTAAGAATTTGGGGAGATATATAATTTTAAAGATATTAATACTGCCCCTTAGGGTCAGAGGTAACTTGGCCCTATTTGAGAGGTCTGTTGCGATTGAGGAAATGATAGGAGCAAGATTTAGAGTTACATATTGATCAGGGGGTATGGTAATTCCCAGATATTTGAAAGGGGGACCCATTTAAGAGGGGTAGTAGGTGGTAGTGGTGAGGGGTGCTGATTGTCCAAAGAGTAAAGGAGGGACTTGTCCCAATTTATAAGCAGTCCCGAGAAGTGGGCAAATTGATCAACTGCTTGTAAAAGGGCTTCCAGTGAGTCGCTGGCATCGGCCAGGTATATTAACAGGTCATCAGCGAATAAGGAGACTTTCTCAACCACTGTTTGAAAAGTCAGTCCTTTAATGGTGTTTGAGTTCCTGATGAGTAAGTATTGCAAGGTGTTCAACTGCCAATGCAAATGATATGGGCAAGAGTGGGCAACCTTGTCTAGTGCCTTGCATCGGTGCAAAGGAGGGGGAGGTGATGCCATTGAATCTAACCCTTGCATTTGGTGCCTTGAATAGGAGTTTGACCCAAGTAATAAAATGCTCCCCTAATCCAAATCTCCCATAAGTATGGCCACTCTACAGAATCAGATACCTTAGCTGAGTTAGTGAAGCTATGACCCTATATCCTTTTTTTGCATGCATAATCTGGAGATTTGTGAATAGGCGATGGATTTTAACGGTAGTAGACCTCCCTGGCATAAAGCCAGATTGGTCTGGGTGCACCAAATCAGATATGACTCCTTTTAGCCTATTTGCCAAAATTTTTGCCAGTATGTTAGAGGAGAGATATCGGTCTATAGGAAGAGCATATAGTGGGGTCTTTCCCCAGTTTTCGAATGACCACTATCAAAGCCTCAGAGTATGATAGAGGGAGCAACTTGGTATCAAAAGCATATTGAATGTTTCTAGGAGGTGTTTTGGAGATAGGTTTTCCTAAGGTTTAATACCAATCGGCAGGGAGACCATCAGGCCCTGAGGTTTTATTTTGAGACAGGTCTTTTATTGCCAGTTCTACTTCGTCTGTGGAAATTGGGTATTCTAATAATGCTTGAGTACCTGGTGACAATGTAGGAATAGGCAGCACGATAACTGAATGGGACTATATGTTGTTTTGGAGCTATATAATGCACTGTAATATGCAGCAAACTCTTGAGCTATGAGTGCAGGGTGAGTGGTGAAGATACCTGTTGGAGTTTGGATGTGATCTACTGCTGTAAAAGTGGATTGTGCTTTAGCTAGGAAAGTCAACAGTTTGCCATTTTTATCCCCTTTCTAAAATATTCTCTGAGACTGGTATAAAACATGAAGCTTTTTAATATGATTTTTAGTCTTTTTAACTATGTGACCCCTTTTGTAAATGTCAGAATTCTACATTTAGACAAGGTCTGTCCAGCCATAGTAGTCCACATACAACATTTTTCTCCATTAAAAAATGACGTTTGGGATATTTAACGACGATTGGCAAAGATTTTGGTCCCTAAAGGGCTGTAAACCAAAAAATTCAATGTGGCTTAATAATCAGAACCAGCAGTGCAGAGAAAAGAAAGACAAACAGGTGCTTCTTTCAATAACAAGCACAGATAATGCAAACATTTCTTAAAATATTTTCTTTCATTTGACTCAATGTTATTTTTGAGTTTACATCCCCATTAATAAATGTCCACCATTATTTATATATATATATATATATATATATATATATATATATATATATGTATATATATATATATATATATATATATATATATATATATACATTTTTTGTATTTATAAAGCACCAACCTTTTTCACAGGAAGGTATGTACATCAAACATACAAGATACACACTACTTGGCTTGTAAACTACAAATATATATATATATATATATATATATATATATATATATATATATATATATATATATATATATATATATATATATAGTTTTTTAGAAATTTAGAAGAAATTTTAGCAGTCAAGGTTACTAAATTGGCACAGCGTCACATCATCATGAATGAATGGATCATCTAATAGCGTTGCCTGATAGTATTTCAGGTGGATATTGTGAATCCTTCCAAGGAACACAATAGAGTAGCAGACAAATCCCATTCTTGCCCCCGATGTCCTGTACTTCTGTGTGACTTTACATGATGACAGAGAAAATACATTGACCAGATGAATACAAGAAAAACAATAACAGTCTCAGGAGATTCTGCTGGAACATAGTTTGGGGTCTGTCTGAGACAAAAATTCATATGAAAACTCAAAGAGTGGATCTCCTATAAGAAAACACTAATCCTGAGCAGATCCCTTGCTATTTTCTGATGAGACAAACAAGAATTTCATATCCTGTTGAGGATGAAGTTCATGCACATGTAAAGTACCTTACTCAGCTGGTACATGTGGCAGAATATTCATTCACCTACTATTATTTGGAGCATTATAGTTAGTTATTTTGGCTCTTTGCACATTAATAACATTAACAACTATTTTATTCCTGTTCTCTCAGAATTGATTCTCATCAGTGATCAAAATGGTTTCCATAAGAGCTATAAAGAAACATTTCTGAATTCCCCAGTTATGCAAAATAAATTACAGATATACAGAACAGTAAGGACTAACCTGCTCAATAGCTTTGAGTAGTTTGTTTATACTCACCCTTTGTCTGAATATGTGCCTCTCTGCTCCTCTTCCTCACACTGCCGGATGAAGTTTGTACCTCACAGGTATAATTCCCAGAATCCTCCAGCTGAGCTGAGGGGACTCCATATTGGTTGGATGAACTGAATCCCTGCACATTGTGCCCATTTCTGTAGAAAACAAACTGTAGCTCTGTAGTCTCTCTGTGTGGGCTGAGCTTGGTGTCACATGTTATGGTCATGTGATCTCCTTCTGTCACCTGATCTGCAATCACTTGTATTTGTGGGATAGTGAAGAGTTCTAGAAAAGGAACATAAATAGTACATTTAAACTGGCATAGTTCAGTGATAAAAAGTAATGAGGAGGGACCTGAAAAATTAGCAAAACATGTCAACGATTGAGAAAGTCGGTAAGTGTTTTTTTCCTATTTTTTTTGTCCACTCAAAATACATTGGAGAATATAGGCATTTTCCACATCAACTAATTTGTACTGACATTTTTTTTTTATTCCGACTTTTTTCAAGCAGAATAAATTGAAATATGTTACCATTATAATAACTAGAATAGAAACATGCCAGATTTTGTCATAAAATTGGTGTCCAGTAAGTATATTTTGGTTTTTGTTTTCTAAGTTTTATAAATGACATTTGCTAAATTTGCTACTGTGATACTGTACTGTAACATTCATTTCTACTGGGCCTTACCTGAGACTGAAATGTGTTGTTTAGAACCAAATAATAATGATATAATGATAACCATTACAATAAGGATAATAAACATATATTTATTTTCTACACTTGTATGTACCAGACGCAGTAACATTCACCGGTCCTATGTGTAATACAGACTCACTGACTGGAGTCTCAATGATCTTATTGTCCTTCTAAAATACTGAGTTCTTTGCTCAATATCCAGGCCGACTGTGACACCTGAGAGACAGGGAGTCCTCTTCATGAACAACAGAGGGCACCTGAAGAATGATCATATCTGAAATTAAAAAATAAAATGTTGCAGAATCTGTAAGAGAAGCCTCCAACCTGGGAAGTCAGTGAAACATTAAAGGGATACTGTCATGGGAAAAAACATTTTTTTTCAAAATGAATCAGTTAATAGTGCAGCTCCAGCAGAATTCTGCACTGAAATCCATTTCTCAAAAGAGCAAACAGATTTTTTTATATTCAATTTTGAAATCTGACATGGGGCTAGACATTTTGTCAGTTTCCTAGCTGCCTCCAGTCATGTGACTTGTGCTCTGATAAACTTCAGTCACTCTTTACTGCTGTACTGCAAGTTGGAGTGATATCACCCCCTCCCTTTCCCCCAGCAGCCAAACAAAAGAACAATGGGAAGGTAACCAGATAGCAGCTCCCTAACACAAGATAACAGCTGCCTGGTAGATCTAAGAACAGCACTCAATAGTAAAATCCAGGTCCCACTGAGACACATTCAGTTACATTGAGAAGGAAAATCAGCAGCCTGCCAGAAAGCATTTCTCTCCTAAAGTGCAGGCACAAGTCACATGACCAGGGGCAACTGGGAAATTGACAAAATGTCTAGCCCCATGTCAGATTTCAAAATTGAATATAAAAAAATCTGTTTGCTATTTTGAGAAATGGATTTCAGTGCAAAATTCTGCTGGAGTAGCACTATTAACTCATGCATTTTGAAAAAACCATGTTTTCCGATGACAGGATCCCTTTAGAATAAACTTTTTAACTTACTGTATTTAATGTCCAGTTTTACAGAGTCACTTTTCTCATTGCCACTGGCCTGGCATTGGTAATCTCCTCTGTCTGATACACTCGTTGACTGAATGACAAGACTCTGCTGATCCCCAGATATCCAGTGTCCACCCCTGTACCAGGAATATCCCAGGTTCTTTGGGCAGTAGGAGTCACATTACAGGTCAGAGTTCCAGACTCCCCAGAGAATATTGGGGTCCAGTTTGGGGAGAGGGAAACCACAGGTCTCACAGCAGCTCCTACAGGACAGAATTAGTTCCTACACATTAATTCACATTACAGTAGCTTACAGGGTAATAAGGCAAATGGACACAATGATGCAATGCTAGAAATTAGCAGTTTTATTTTTAAGGATTTTTTCAATCTCATCTACAAAATCACCATCAACTCCCATAATATACTATATTTATATACATGGAATTACCAAACTTAAATAGAAGGAAAGGTTAAAAGTAAGTAAGCTTTATCAGAAAGGTCTATATAAATACACCAGTAACCCCTCAAAGTAATGCTGCTCTGAGTCCTCTGTCAAAAGAAACAGCACATTTCTTTCCTTCTATTGTGTACTCATGGGCTTCTGTATCAGACTAACTGTTTTCAGCTTAAAGGAAAACTATACCCCCCAAACTATGTAGGTCTCTATAAAAAGATATTGCATAAAACAGCTCAAATGTAAAACCCTGCTTCATGTAAATAAAAAAATAAGGACCACCCCCTGGGATCATATGATTCACTGTGCACACAAACATACCAAACAAACTATACTTCTAAGGTCACATGATCCAATTAACAGACAGAGTTGTCTGTTTTGCTTCAACACTTCCTGTTACAGTTAGAGCTGCAGTATTTCTGGTCAGGTGATCTCTTCCTGTTACAGTTAGAGCTGCAGTATTTCTGGTCAGATGATCTCTTCCTGTTACAGTTAGAGTTGCAGTATTTCTGGTCAGGTGATCTCTTCCTGTTACAGTGAGAGCTGCAGTATTTCTGGTCAGGTGATCTTTTCCTGTTACAGTTAGAGCTGTGGTATTTCTGGTCAGGTGATCTCTTCCTGTTACAGTTAGAGCTGCAGTATTTCTGGTCAGGTGATCTCTTCCTGTTACAGTTAGAGCTGTGGTATTTCTGGTCAGGTGATCTCTTCCTGTTACAGTTAGAGCTGCAGTATTTTTGGTCAGGTGATCTCTTCCTGTTACAGTTAAAGCTGTGGTATTTCTGGTCAGGTGATCTCTTCCTGTTACAGTTAGAGCTGCATTATTTCTGGTCAGGTGATCTCTTCCTGTTACAGTTAGAGCTGCAGTATTTCTGGTCAGCTGATCTCTTCCTGTTACAGTTAGAGCTGCGGTATTTCTGGTCAGCTGATCTCTTCCTGTTACAGTTAGAGCTGCAGTATTTCTGGTCAGGTGATCTCTTCCTGTTACAATTAGAGCTGCAGTATTTCTGGTCAGGTGATCTCTTCCTGTTACAGTTAGAGCTGCAGTTTTTCTGGTCAGCTGATCTCTTCCTGTTACAATTAGAGCTGCAGTATTTCTGGTCAGGTGATCTCTTCCCGTTACAGTTAGAGCTGTGGTATTTCTGGTCAGGTGATCTCTTCCTGTTACAGTTAGAGCTGCAGTATTTTTGGTCAGGTGATCTCTTCCTGTTACAGTTAAAGCTGTGGTATTTCTGGTCAGGCGATCTCTTCCTGTTACAGTTAGAGCTGCAGTTTTTCTGGTCATGTGATCTCTGAGGCAGCACATAGACCATCACAAAATGGTGGCTCAAGGCAAGAGATGTAAAAGGGCAATATTTACTTTTTTTAAGGGAGGCATTCTGGATACATGAGTTAGACTGCGTGGCTCCAAAAGGTCTGAATGGGCAGCTTGTACTCAATTGTTTCCTGTAAGTGATACACTTCCACTTATGTGAGGCCAAAACCATAGATAAAATAACAAAAAGATACAAGGTTGCAATCTGTTGTTTTTAACAAATTTTGTTTAATAACATTTAAACATGATGTAACTGTTTTTTTGACACTAAATATGTAACTTGTATGCATTTTCACAGATTCTATGGCTGGTTCAATGGACTCATACGCAGTACACCAGGGACACCTCGTGTGAGAGAGAATAATTGTTCTTGTGATGTAAAAAGCATTTATGTTATAGGTGATGGAATTCGAGGAATGTATGACGTCATCTTTGGCGCCAAATTTGAACTGGGGGAGTGGGTATCTAAAGCACATTCTGTTTGTACACCATTCTCCTTGATGGGGGCCGAAACGTCGGATTTACGTACACAATAAAAGGCATTTGAATTTTTTTCACAAAATGGAGTGCGGGTCTTCTCAATAATCCTGTATACAATACTTTGGACCCTGCACCCGAATTCAGCTGAAAGTATCCGGAATTGAGTGTGGTTGCTACAAATTTACTATATTTATATATATATAGTGAATAAAGTACCCCCTCTTGTAAAATATAAGGATATTATAAGTTACCGAGGAGTTTCATGACCATATAAAAGTACGAGGCTGAAGGCCGAGTGTTTTTATACAGGTCATGGAACTCCGAGGTAACTTCTAATATCCTTATATTTTACAACTGGGGGTACTTTATTTATTATAATACACAAGTTTCAGTGAGTCATGTGACAGAAATTACATCACTTCTCACCGTTTATAACTGATGACATCAGAACTCACCGTTTATAAGGATATAATTTACAAGATATTCATGGCTTTTGTGTATTATATATATATAAACTATAGGTAACATTACTCCATATGATATGATATGGTACCACAGTCAAATCACAGGCTGCATCTGTGAGGGAAAATAAAATGAAATGTACTTACATGTCAGTGCTACTATCATTAGGGACATTGTGTAAAGCACTGTGTATCTTGACAGCGCTATATAAATAAATGATGATGACGATGATTGTGTCTCAAGTCAGTAAATGACTTCCTGTAGTTCTGTGGCAACACGTTATATATTACACAGAGAATGTTCAGCACAGGAAATTCACTAAGGTGTTGCTCACCCCCTCCAGCCCCATTTATTATTTGTAATGTAACATGAGTACAGTATTGGGAAATGATGCCAGTTTTTTGGCTGATCACATAATCACATTGCAACACCTTTTTCAGGGTGGGATGCAAACACTCTGGATTCTTTTAGATGTAGATGTTCAGATTTGGCCAGGCAAGTCCTAACTCCCTGCAATTCCTGGTAGAGCACGTGTTACATACAACTCAGGTGGACCTTGGCTGTAATTGTGGAAGAAGAGTTAACCACACTGTATCACGTACACAAAGCTGATGTTTTAAATAAATGTGGGTGCCAGTGGTTCTTAAAACAAAATGTTATACAAGCTCTTCGTGAGTTCTCTTTAGATGGTGCAATCATACAGGACTGCATAAATGCTTCAGACACTAACCTTACCTAGATAATGTAGGGATCCATAGGGTTAATATGCTCCTATGGCTTTAATTCCATACACTCCTTGTATGGTATCTGGTGTTAATCTGCATATCTTAGTTGTTGGCCAAGAGGTGTAATGACCACTTCCTGCCACACTTCAATATAGTGTATGGAAATGGGTTGATCTTCCTTTTTGGCTTCTGGTGTCCTTACCAACTGGAGGTTCCCATTGAGTCTGGGTACACCAAGGACCAGTAAAGCCATTGCATTAAAGGGACCAGTACCTTTAGTATCTGAGTTGGGGAGCAGGGAACCCCTTGAATGAGGTTAGCAAGAGACAGGGTTAGATCTGTTATAGACTCTCTAAGAGAGTGAAATAGAGAGGACAGATAATAAGAGCCGCTTTGTGCTCCATCAAGGATCTGTAGCAGGGAGGAGCTTCCCAAGGCTCCTAGATTGCCTTTAGTGAAGGGGCCACAGCGGATAGGGTGTCAGGCTTAGACATCTTCTCCCTGACCACTCCACTGGGTGGGATCCAGACCACTTTCAAGGTACAACTGCCTGAAGGAAGTGTTTGAGTCACATGTAATCAATGCTCTAAGCAGTAGCTGGACATTAACTCCTTCTGGTCTGTATAGCCCAAGTTAGCATTGGTGATATTAACACAAACAAAGCTGTAATGTTCATAATACTCATGAGTTAGTGCTTGCATTGGTGAACTAGTCCCCAGTGGATGCTCACAGTGATACCTTATTCCAGGAATCTCCTATTCCTGAGCCTGACTGCTTGGGGGCATTGACACCACAGTGTAGTAATGCTTACTGGCCTCCTCATTGGAGCTTCTGACTGCTCTACTAATTATCCTGATCCTGCCTCTCACTCCTAGTTTGAACTATTACAAAATGTTTTTTGATGTCTACTAAGGCCTTCCTGCACCTTTGGCTTCTCAGCATACCACCTCCTCCTAAAACCATTAAATTAATCAAATATGGGAAACTGGTAATTTTAAAGTAGAACTTAAAAAAGAGCTATTTTACATTTCAAATTTCATTTGACGGGGCCTTCTTATCACCAACCAACTTACTCAACAAGATTTAATCAATAATCTCACTGGTACAACTTAGTGGTGATTCTGGTACCCACTGAAGGTCTTTTCTTGCACTTTGCACACTGTGTTTTGCATTATAATTGACCCCTTGTATTTTTAGGGCAAAAACAACTTATTTAACATATTTAAAAGATTTTGCGCTTGTATAGGACATTGCGATTCTAGGTACTCATCTTACTAAGTGTGTTTGATCACAAGCTAACTATTAAACTTAGCATGTCCCCAATTATTTTTCCCAATTCCCAAACATCTTGTTGTGTTTGTGGGTAGTCCAGCCCTTGCACAGCACCCACTGATGACTGATGTGTACATACTGAAGGATGCTGGGAGCCTCAGAGGACTTCAGAACAGCTTGGGGGACCAGAAATCACCCTGTTTTGAGCACCCAGCAGAAGACAGGTACCATTATAGCTTATAAGAATACTCTGCAAACCACTTTTATCAACAATTTCTAGAAACAGGTGGGGATTTCCACATCCAAAAGAAAAGACCTGGAGCTCCAGTATCAAGCTACTTTGCAAAATACATTATTTACCTATTTTCAGTATCCTGTTTAATATTCAGATGCCCAGCAGGTAAGCATTCACAGTGTATTGAAGTGTAACCCTGTGTTAGATATTTGTACCAGGAAAGGCTTATATTTAGATGGACGACTGAAAGGCTCCATAATAACATTTATAAACCGTACTAAGCTTTACTTTATTGGCATAGTTATAACAATATGATGAATAGCATACATTACACAGTATATATACACAGATATGTATATTTATATGTTGTTTTTAGAAATATACACGGAAATATATGTCGCGGAAATCTAAACAGTTTTGTATTTTTTTTTTTTAAATCCCATAAGTCTTATGGCATCTATCAGGTGTGAGAATAATGTTTATTTCCATTTGTCTTCACATGGTGACAGATCAAACACACAGCCCAGATGAGTAGGAAGAAGGACAAAAACAGTCTCACGAGATTCAGTCTGGGAATAGTTTGGGGTCCTCCTTGAAACCAAAAAGTAGGGAAGATCTTATGAGATTGTGTTTTTTAGCTTAACTATTTATCATGGAAAAACCTCAGATGTTTCTATAAAGTTTTATTAAGAAGGGCTGCCTTAGTCATCATCAGTCCTATCATTTGTCTGGATGATATTTTATGGGTCTATATTTGCCCTTCACTCTAAACATGATTCTACAAAATAATATTTTATTTGCATCTACTTTATGACAGTTAGAATTAATGTGCGGTATTTTCATGAAAGACAAATTATTTTATCAGCCAATGCTAGTACAGGCCCACCTACCTATCTGACTTGCTTATTAAATAATTGGCATGAAGAAACCTCAGCAACAGTAAGTGCAACATTCTATAGCACTGGAGAACTTTTCAACAGCTCAAATGTTTTGTCTCATATTTAAAAAATGATGAGCAAATCTGTGAAACCACAGGAAAATTTACAAACTACATCGAAGCCTATTTTAGGTGGGCGTGGGTGGGACTGGCCAGACTGGGGATTACTTTGATCTAGTTGGTCAGTATAAATATATTGCAATCTATAAAGAAGCAGTCTTTTTGTTTAGTGGGAGGGGATTTTTTGGTAGCTAAATGCAAATGCTAAAATATAGAAACAAAATGTACTTGCTGGTTTATATTTTTTTAAAATATTTTTACTCACCCAGTTTCTGGATATGCAACACATTGCTCCTCTTCCTCACACTGCCAGTTGGAGTTTGTACCTCACAGATATAATTCCCAGAATCCTCCAGCTGAGCTGAGGGGACTCCATATTGTTTGGATGAACTGAATCCCTGCACATTGTGCCCATTTCTGTAGAAAGCAAACTGTAGCTCTGTAGTCTCTCTGTGTGGGCTGAGCTTTGTGTCACATGTTATGGTCATGTGATCTCCTTCTGTCACCTGATCTGGACTCACTTTTATTTGTGGGACAGGGAAGAGCTCTAAAAAAAAAAAATATATTTGTATTGGTACAATTTCCATTTCAAAATGAAACTGTTTGAATCTATGTTCAGTAATGGGCCTTGATTTACAAATAACTTACAGGCATATCTGTGTCTGTGACTTTTTTAATTGATTAAAAAAAAATCCTGCTCACCCTGTATGTGGATATGTTCCATGTTGCTCCTCTTCCTCACACTGCCGGATGAAGTTTGTACCTCACAGGTATAATTCCCAGAATCCTCCAGCTGAGCTGAGGGGACTCCATATTGGTTGGATGAGCTGAATCCCTGCACATTGTGCCCATTTCTGTAGAAAACAAACTGCAGCTCTGTAGTCGCTCTGCGTGGGCTGAGCTTTGTGTCACATGTTATGGTCATGTGATCTCCTTCTATCACCTGATCTGGGATCATATTTATTTGTGGGATAGTGAACATCTCTAGAAAGGAAAATATATACTCATAATATATGGTATTTATTTCAATATGTCTTGGCTAGACCAGAAGATAAATTTAATGGTAGACCCTTAAATCCCATACTTCCACACTTGAATGAATATTTTTTGGGGTAAAGGCCACTGCCTCAGCAAATAGCAGATATTCTTACAGTAACTGACATGTTGCTTTTAGCATTCTCATTTCAGGTTCATGTGCTCAGTACTGGGCTCTAACACCCATCAAGTGCAGAAAATTAAAAAATATCCTCCCATAATGCAAACATTCTTCACACCTATAATCAGCTGAGCCCTATGCAATCTCATTTATCATACAAGCAATTCTTATGAAAATTCGCCCTTCCCCCAGAGGCCCGTTTACTGTACATGAATTAGGATTTGTGAGATTTTAGAGGTTTTTAGAACCAAGACTAAACTCACATCAGAAAAATCCAGATGAGAAAAATATAAAAACAAATGAAAATTTCAGTGGGGGAAAAAAACATGAACAGCTTGAAATCCACAAACATTCATTTCCAAACAAACAAAAAAAATCAATGAAAATCTCTAAAAGCATGAAAGAATGATTTATATTTGCCTAGGACAACTTCCATTGACTTCTACATGACATCAACGGCTTTTAACTGGAGAGTTTTTTTTTTATTTGTGATTTTTATGGCATTTACACTTGATAAATTACAGGTTAAAAACCACGATTTTTAGCACGAACAAAATTGAGGTAAAAAATAAACATTAGCGAATGTTTGTAAATGGGCCACTTGGTATCCAGAAGCTGCATTCTGGTTCTCTTCTTAGCTTCTATTTTTTGAGAGTCTTCATTCATGGCACTGCACTGATCTGCAAACTCTAATTTACACACACACAATACATATCAATAGTGTCATCTCTTAAAAGACAACAAGAATACCAAATAACAGTGTGAGTGACACACACAATCCTAATGCACAATAACTGCCCCTCTGTCACATTGGGCCTTACCTTGTACTGTAATGTATCGTTCATCTCTATAAAATCGATAACGCTTGCCAGAAAGATAATAAAAAAGGATTTCTTTTACACACTTGTATGTACCAGATGTAGTAACATCCACTCTTCCTATGTGTAACACAGACCCACTGACTGGGGACTTAATGATCTTATTGTCCTTGTAAAATACTGGATTTCTTGCAATCGAACGAGACCGACTGTGACACCTGAGAGACAGGGAGTCCCCTTCATGAACAACAGGGGGCACCTGCAGGATGAGCCAACCTGAAAACAAAGAAAATTTGTTTTCAAGTTGTAAAGTAATCTTCCCTTATATTGGATTATTTTCAGATTTAAACTTTCTAACTCACCAGGCCTAAAATCCAGACGAATAGAATCACTTTTCACATTGGTACCGGTCTCACACTGGTAATGCCCTATGTCTGACCTGGTGCCACTTTGAATCACAAGACTTTGCTGATTCCCAGGTATCTGGTGCTGATTCTTGTACCAGGAATATCCCAAGTTCCCTTGGGCAGTAGGGGTCACATTACAGGTCAGAGTTACAGACTCTCCCTTGAATATTGGGGTCCAGTTTGGGGAGAGGGAAACCACAGGTCTCACAGCAGCTCCTACAGGACAGAATTACATTCTACATTTCTACTGTAGTAAGGTAAATGGAGACACTGATACACTGTTTCACGGTATCACTCTAAAATGTTATCCATCTCATCTGTACAATTTTGTAGTATTACCCTAAACTCCACATTTATATAAAGCAAATTACCAAACCTCCCAACATTTTACATTTAAAAACAATGGTATTTTAGGCCTTTCAAACATTCTATATGTCACCCAGCAATGAATAGTTACTGGCTTGTCTGTGTCTTATCTTGTGGATGATGGATCAAGTACTGGGTATGTGGGAAATATCCAGCTTCTCGAAAAAAAGGGCAAAATAGAGTCATCAGTGTTTTTTTAACAATATAATAAGCCCCTATATAGAAATGGGCTACCAGGACAGTGCAGATGGTACAACCATTTTGGTGCCAGACCTTGCCAAGTCTCTGAAATCTCTATTTAGAATTATTCAGCATGTCATTAAGTGACACAAATGCTGCCCTTGTATCATGCCCCAGAGGAAGAAGTAGATTTCTGATGGCAGCTCTGTCTGTATCTGCATGGCTTTTTCTATTTCCACACAATATGAATGTAGTTAATCTAAATTAATTATTTCTGGCATTAGACTAAAATCTCATTTTAAAAAAGCAAATGCAAAGAGATGCTTTAAATGCATGTTGAGTTCCGGATTGTATAAGTAGCCATTATTTTTATATGCTGTGACTTCCTTTTAGGGTTACAGTATATGTTCATCCCAAGCAGTAACACAATGTCTCATATTACAGCTATGTCATCAATTATATCTGTTAGTAGCATTAAAGAGTTCTTACCTGATGTTTCAATGAAAAATACTGTAAGCACGAGTAAATGACCTGTCAATATAAACAAACAAACAAACAAACAAACAGATATTTTATGCATCCCTTTCTTAAAGAACACGATTAAACCATCTGTATTCAAGAGATTCCATACTAGAGTCCATATACAAATTAATTACTATGACTGTTGTCATCCACATCTGTCATGACTCCCAATAAACAAGTATGAGCAGGGAAGCCTTTACTCGTGTACTGTATGATGTAACCAATCAAAATACCACTCTGTGTAATCTCAGATTAAACAAGATGGATGGCATGAATTCTGCCTGCCTAATCTGTAACCTTTATGTGAGGCTTAACCCCCTAGATCAGTGTGTTCCATAAAATTCTATATTTGTTAGAGAGACAGATAACAGCAAAACAATACTCATATAAAGAAGTGTGTTCTTCTCTTAGATTTGAGGCTACACATTTCCACCCGAGGGCTACTTTACTTTCTACCTCCTAGATTATGATCCCTTCCAAAAAAAACCCTTAACCTGTTGCATATATAAATGATATATTTACAAGAAATTCTTTTTTTGAGTTTTTAATTGTTCGGGATTAGTGATGACCATGCTCAGTTTCTCCACAAATTTCCATATTTAGTCGCAGGCGTAAAGTTTTGCGAAACTGCGACAAAACGTCAACATGTGTTTATTTTCAGGCGTTTCAAAAAAAGGACATGTAAAAGAATTACGCACATGTATAAAAATTGGTGCACGTTGAAAAAAATTTGATACATGCCTCAAAAAAGTTGTGTTTAATGAATTTTAATAAATGCGCTCATCACTTATGTAGATTAGTTCAAATATCAATGGATACTTGATGCTATACACAGAATAACAGTGGGATCATGGCATCTTGGCTAAAAACCAACTGCTCCAGAAGCGATGAGCGAAATAGCTTTATAACAGTCTATATATATATATATATTTACAGCCCAAGGCCACTGCACACACTTGCCAACGAGTTATATACCCTGGTCCAGAATTTCAAATATACAGATAAGTAGTTATCCTTTATTGTATCCACGTTTTGGTCCTCTGCTGGGACCTTTCTCAAGATGGTGGGAGGACCGGAACTTCGATACAATAACCTGCATCTACTTTTATATATATATATATATATATATACAGTATATATATATATATATATATATATATATATGTGTGTGTTTTCCAATGAGTATCCGCACTCCAAAGCTGTTATAAATGGCGGGGTGTGTAATTATTTATGTATCAAAAATCTTCTGACCAGCACTCCTTTAAAAGTTTAATAATTTTATTGTCATTCTGTAATATCCGACGTTTCGGTCCACATCTGGACCTTTTTCAAGGTCCAGATCCTTGAAAAAGGTCCAGATGTGGACTGAAATGTTGGATATTACAGAATGACAATAAAATTATTAAACTTTTAAAGGGAGTGCTGGTCAGAAGATTTTTGATATATATATCAAAAACTATTGGACTAGTTACCTACCCACTGAGACACCAATTGTGTTGATTATAATAATGGTGGAGGACAATGGACAATCGGTAAAATAATTTCTGTAGTGTTATTAGTGTTTTATAATAGCACGAAAAATAGATATGGATTTTTTCAATGAAGAGAATATATAGTAACATAGTAACATAATAAGTTAGGTTGAAAAAAGACACACGTCCATCAAGTGTCAATAAAAAACGACATTACCAATAAAATACCCAACCAATCTCTACTCTTTGTTATAGTATTTAGAGACATATTTAACAATTGGTGAACTCCAACTTTTCCTATTCCCCTCTGTTGAAGGAAGGGGTATTTCTGCTATAGGATTTACTGAAAGCAGTGGGTTTTGGTGTTAGGTATAAATACTGTACAGCTAGTGGTGACTTTTATGGGTTTAAGAATGTAGAAAGGAATTCTAGGACAAATGCATACAAATATACTTACAGATTAGGGTCGTCATCATAACATTTCTATCATTGTGCTGTAACCCAGTCAGTATATAGCAGTTTCCAGTGGCACGGTGCTCTGTCACTTTCACTGTAGACTTTCAGAAATAGAATTGTTACACAGGAAACAACCACATAACAGTCATTTTACCTTCTGCACGTTTTCTATTATAATAAACAAAAAGTGCCATGTGGTCAAGGAAGAACTAAACTGTTTTTTGTTCTGGCTAATTAGTGCCTTTAAAGTAAACCTTTTTCTCCTTTAAGAGTGTCTTGGAAGACTTTTTGGGCAGGCCAAATATAATAATCTAGACGTCCACAGAAAGCTCTTCATTGTAATGTGTATATATATGTATATATATATATATATATATATATATATATATATATATATATATATATTGTGAAGAACTCCCTGATTTAGAACCAGCAACCTAAGGTATTTTGGCCACTGCTCCTCCCTGCTGAGCCACAGGAGGCAGCGTTATTGGAGTCTTGTGGATAAAATCCATGGCTTTTCCCCTGGGAGTGTTCCCGGGTAACTGATCCGGCCCTGCCCATGATCCAGATGCAGGCAATAGCCAACGTAAAGGCTCTTCAAGCCTGCTGGATCATGAAGCTTCCTGCTACTCCAAACTTTTTCCCTCAAGCTGATATATCTAGTGCCAGCTTTCCAGCAAATTGGTTCCTTGCTGGCATTTCCACCCCTTGGTCCACTGCTGATCCTCCAGCAACTTGGCCCCAACCAGGGGCCTCATCTTCTGCCTGCACCCCAACAACTGCCTCAATGTTACGGCCGGCACCCAATACCAGAACAAGTGCCAAGTACCCTGGTCTCGGCTCGGCTTCACCAGTAGTGTGACCACCGTTGGGCTTCGTGAGGAGCCCTCAGCTTACTTGGGTGCCACCTGGACTTAATGAGGTGTGCAAGGCGAGATGTTCTGGCTGGCAAAGGGGCACGGCTGTTAGCAGAGTCTTTTGGGCCGAAGGTCACCGTACAAAAGGATTAGGCAGAAGGATGGTCAGACAGGCTGGGTCGAGGCAGGCGCATATCAGAATCGTCAGGCAGGCAAAGGTCAAAACCGGGTAGACAATTAAGGGGTTAAGCAGGAGAGTTGTCGTAGGCAGGCAAGGGTCAGGATACAGAATGCAGAATAGTCAGGAACAGGCAGGGTCAAACACGGATAATCAGATCAGAATTTCAAAGACAGGCACACAAGGCTCAGGAAAACCACTAGAACAAGTTCTATCACGGGCATTGGCTGGGAGTCAGAATGCGCCTTATATGCTAACAAAGTTTGCGCGAAAACGTGCCCAATGCACGCTGGCGCAATCATGCCAGCGCACCTGTACCTTTAAGAGGCACGCCGGTGAGCCGCGCGCGCCTTAGTAATCCAAAGTGGCGCCGGCTCCGGCCTGAGAACCACGCGGCGGGCGACCCCGCCGCACAGGTAATCTTATTACACTCATCCTGTTGCCTGTCCATTTTTCTTATTAAATCTCTTGTTTAATAAGCAGTAAAGCAGTGTGTGTATATACTGATGGAGCTACTTTGGTTTGGGTGTTTTAAACAGCATAACAACTCATTTATCCCATCTGGTGATGAGCCGAAAAATTCACTATGGTGATATTCCAAGTTTCAACGCGGGTGAAAAGTTTTGCACATCAAAAAATGTATGCATGACAAAATAAATAGAAGCATGACATAAAAAATTGACACGTGACAGAAAAAATGAATACACACATAAAAGAATCGTGTTACGAAAATTTTTCACCATTTCGAGAATTTTTAAGCCATTTTTAGTGATGGGCGAATTTATTCGCCAGGCGCAAATTTGTGGCGAATTTGCGCGATTCGCCGCCAGCGAATAAATTCACGAAACGCCCGCAAAAATTCGTGGCAATTTTTTCGCTAATTTTTCGTTTCGTGAATTTTTTGCCGTTTCGCGAATTTCGCATGAAATTCGCTAATTTTTCGGCGAAACGGCGCAAATTCTCCCATCACTAGCCATTTTGCAAATTTTTTGTCGAAGCAAATTAGGTCATCACTCGTGCCATCTAATGGTGCTTACACACAAGCATTCCTTCATGCTCAGCACTTGACTATGCCACAAAGGAGTAGAAACTAGTACAATGGACTGAAAGGGCACCTCAGAGAGACAGTTTCAGCTAGTAGTGTGACAGAAATTACATCACTAAGCATCGATTATACCTGATGACTGAAGGGTTAACATGCCTACGTGGCGACCCTTGTAGGCCTCTGTACTTGTTTTTCTGTACGACCCTCTACTGTCTCTTCTTAGACAACCTTGCATAAGTATCATCATTAGGGATGTAGCGAACTTGTTCGCGCGAACTTCGACCGTTCGCGTCCGCCTAATGTTCGCGAACGTTTGGGAACGTTCGCAATTTGAGTTCGCGACCATTCGACCGCTAAAATCGAACGATTTCCATTCGTTGGACCGATTTCCATTCGTTCGAACGATTAAAATCCCTCGACCGTTCGATTCGAATGAAAATCCTTCGATCGAACGATGAAAATCCTTCAAACGTTCGAATCGAACGAAAAATCCTTCGAACGTTCGAATCGAACGATTTAGCGGGTGTTCGAAGTTCGCGAACTGTTCGAGAACCGTTCGCATTTTTTGCCGGTGTTCGCGAACGGCGTTCGCGAACACCAAAACGGCAGTTCGCTACATCCCTAATCATCATGTACTAAAAACAATATTATCAGCTTGCCTCAGACAAAATATCTTAGCTAATGCGAATGCACATATTTGTCTCTCTTCTCCATCCTGAATGCTATACCTATTACAGACATATACTATGCTAATAACTATGCTGATACGTCACTATATTGGGACGTTTTTACTTATAACCTATATAAGCCTATGTTTGACCTTCAATAAACGGAACTTGTTATTCTGATCCACTCGTTGGTGTTTCTTTGTGCAAGTTCCCCGGATCCGGAATACTAGGCATTGTTGGTCAGACGAAATCCAAAGGTTCCAGTAGCAGTCGGTTCGTTGTCCCCTTCAATGACATCACTAAGCACCGTTTATAAGGATATCATTTACAGAATATTCAGGGGTTCTTATGTTTTATATAGTGAATAAAGTACCCCCTTTTGTAAAATATAAGGATATTATAAGTTACCGAGGAGTTTCATGACCATATAAGTACGAGGCTGAAGGCCGAGTGTTTTTATACAGGTCATGGAACTCCTAGGTAACTTCTAATATCCTCATATTTTGCAACTGGGGGAACTTTATTTATTATAATACACAAGTTTCAATGAGTCATGTGACAGAAATGACATCAGAACTCACCGTTTATAACTGATGACATCACTACTCACCGTTTATAAGGATATAATTTACAGGATATTCATGGCTTTTGTGTATTATAAGGTAAGATGTGGAAGAGAAGATGGTTTGTACTATTAGCTGCATGAAATTAAAACTTTTCATATTTAAAAAGCAGAGCCACCCTTTTTTATGAGCGAAGGAATAGTGATCAGTGGCACCACAAAAAATAATGAAAACCACTAAACAATTTCGGATGGCTGCAGGGCTCCAATCTCATTGTATCATGTTGTTAACAGAGGAGTTTTTTTGTGAAGATTTTTGCAAATCTGTGAATTTCACCACAAAGCTGTTTGGTGGCTCTGCTGTTTGTTGCCATGTAAACAGACAAAGCACAATCTGTGGTTTTGGCACTATGGTTATATTGTAAATTCTACAATTCTATAGCATTAAAAGAGTTTGGGTGATATGTATTAAACCCAGCTAATGAAATAAAAATCAGAGAAGATAAGAAAAACATTTTTGAATGTAATACTGTTTATTATTATTATTATATGTTATAAAATGAAAAGACCTGTTGCAAAGTTTGAGGACCTGCTGTTCGTGTTGAGTATTTTATTTCCACTGACACAGTTTCTTACATACAGGGGTTAATCCATTCATCTCCTCCACTGGAGCCAGGTCTCTAAGCTTTAATATTGTTATACATTGGCTGAAGATAAAGAGCTTACACGGTCACACATAGCATGTCCATCTGTGTGTTGTTCGGACCATTCATACAAAGAACAGAATCTGAAAGTGAAGAAGAGCTTGGGCTCCCTTTTAATTTTCCCATCTGCCCATACAGTGGGCTGACATAGATGGACAAATGAAATATTCAAACCTTTGCAATCCCCCATCCAATAATACATGGATACCAGAGGGAATTGGTGGACCAGCATTTATGCACTAGATATTCCACAGAATAATGTCTGTATGTGTATGTCCAAGTTGACGTGGCAGCTTTGAAAGGTGGCCTTTGTGCTGTAACTTGACTGGACCCATTACTTTCTAAGTATAAATTATTTTTTAAAATGAAATTCATGGAAAATGTTACCTGAAGTTTCAGACAAGTTTCTTACCTTAAAGGCTACATTACTAAATGCAATTACATTAGCACGTAGAGTTGGAGAACTCCAGTTTGGCTGCGGATCCTCCATACACTACCTTTTACCTGACAATGTACTGTAGCTTTCAAATCTTTGCCCTTCTTAACACTTGTAGGATGAAATGTAATTCTGAAGTCATTTTTTCATCTTCATCCATTCTTCTAAACCTAGAAATGAAGAAGAGGAGATTTCATACTTTGGATGTGTGTAGTTGCTGTTACACAGCATCTACTTTAAGAAGTTGGAGCATCACTTTGAGCTCTTTTGGGGTAAGACTAAAGGAAAGAAAGTCTTTAATACTCTATTTCAAGGCAGATTAAAAACTATTCTTGAATGCTATTGGCTGGAGAAAATACAGTAGAACCTCCATCAGATATAAAAGCCCATTCTAGAAGGGTTATCTCTACTGCATGGGCAGAAAGTCACCAGCAGTGTCACCAGCTGAAATTTGTAGAGCTGCTACATGGAGCAAACTCCATACTTTTGCCAAGCCTTACCCGTTGGATGTGTCATCAAGCAACATTTGCCACTAACGTATTTGAAGCTGGCTTCCAAATATATATTAATTGTAATATAGATTAGAAAATATTTGTAATTCTGCATTAAAATAACAAGTTTGCTAATCATTTAAATTTTCTTTAAATGAGCTGATTTTAAAAGATACGATGCCTTTTGCCTTGGTTCATCACTGGTTTCTTCACTATGCAATGAGCCACAAACCCAGACACATTACTGTCGGACTTTATAGTTCTTGAGTTCTACTTATTTATTTTATTTCTGTTCAACTACATGAGAAAGGAAATTCTGGGCAGGACACTGTGACCAAAGCTTTATTATATTTCCTGTTTTAAAAATTCTGTAATATTGTAATGACTATGTTGCTGCCGTAGCACAAGGAGCTGCTACTTACTGACTTAAGGCACGGGGTCCATCATAGTGATGTTATTAATGTGTAAGTAGCCTTAATTTTGTTTTTTTCAGCCATAAATGTAACCTGTCATATAATCTTGGTCTTGAAATGGTCTAATAATAACTTTTATATAAAACAAAACAAGTTATATTTCATAAAATACATTTTATTTATACATAGTAAAAGACAGAGCCTTGTAGCTTTGAGGGAAGCAAAATTGTAGTAAAGTCAAGATGAACATGGGACTATAGTGGATATAATTTAGTTTTCTGATACTGATTAATAAAAAAAAAAAAATCTACTCTTTCAAAGTTTAAATAACTCTATTGGTTAACTAACCGAGGACCATCCATGATGCCTTTCTGCCCCGACTTATAAATCTGTCTTCACATTTTACCTAACTTGCCCCATCTGTACCCGTCACATTTTCTACACCGACGCACATTTAGTGGCACCAACAAGCCGCCTTATAACCTTGATACCAATTGCTAACTGTGCATAATTATTCAAAGGTTGTCAAATACCTTTTGTAATATATTATTGTATTTAGTAGCCTTTTGGTTTGTGTTGGGAGCCTTGTGGCTCTGATTGTGGAGAAGTCTGCACCAAGAGGAAGCACCAGGTAGAAAGTCCAGTTTGCAGTAGCCAAAGGGTCAAGCATAACCGTGGTCAGGATTCAGGCAAGAGTTCAAAGGCAGGCAGAACAGGATCATAGTCAGAAACAAGGCAAGGAGTCAAAATTCCAGGAAGCAATAGAATAATAATTGTCAGCTCCCAGGAATGCCCAGTGATTGAGTTCTATAATCGAGCATTGAATCCATGACCTTGGCATCCTTAAATTAGGAATTTTCACTCAGTTTTCAGCGCATCTGGCCCAGCGCAATGATGTCAGTGTGTGGCACTGGGCCCTGCCATCTTCAGAATGGAGCACTCCTGACAGTTTGTAGCACCTACTTTTACATACAACAATAATTTCATAAACGTTAAAATGGTTGAGGTTTCAAACACTACATATAAATTATAGTTTCATATACTTTACTGCTTTAATCACATAGATCACTATGGTTTGTTCCACATCTTCTCAAGTTTGTGCTCAATTGTTAGTCCTTGATGCATCGGCAGACAAGAAAGTGAACAAAAGCCACAGCATCACTTTACTTTTTACAATTATGATCATTCTGGCTGTTAACCTGAACTAATGCCTAAACTGAACACAGGTGAACGGCCACTTGTATGATATTCATTAGTTGGACCTGTGATTGATCAAATCCTTCAGCCGTTATACGGGAACCTTAATGGAAAACAAAAGCGTAACTAAACAAGTAGGTATAAATGTTGTACATGATGTTTTGTGCTTCTGTACCAGCCCAAGGCACCCACAGTCCTGTAATAGTGAATATATATGCCTGCGAAAAAAACTCCATCCATTACTGAGCATAGAGACTCGCAAAAATTCTGTGTATATAGAATAAAAATGTCACAGTATCAGGCTGATTAGTAAATAATTTAGATTATAAGTACCATGGCAGCTCTGAAGCCAAAGTAATTGACATAAGGATGTAATCATCAGCCCTGTAGCATCAGTTTAGATGACAGACAAACCAGATTTCTGCTTGATAATTAGCTTAGCTTCTCAACAGCAGCTCAGATCACACTGAACATGTGACACTTCTAACAGAATCCAAGATGTTGACCCCCCCCCATGACAACTTTGAAGGCCTGAATAATTAGGCTGGTGCAATAAATTCTACATATAAATTATGGCATTCCTGGTCAGATTAATTTAATTAGTTAGGCTTTAGTTCTTCTTCTGTCAGGAGAACAGAACCTGTTAGTTACCCAATCAGGATGATGATACAAGCAAGGTCTTTCAAGTGCTACATGTCTGCAAGTTATATAGTAAGTGAAATGATAAAGTCATGCAAACTGGACATTGTATCATATTGTATTGTTTTATACAATTACTAAATTATCCTCCAAAGTTGACTTTACGAAGGACACGACTAGAAATGCAACCTCCAAATAAAGCAAGCTTAATCATTTAAACAATCTGTGTGATTGTTACAATAAAGAGATCCCAATGTGTAAGGCTTTAAATGGACAACATGGCAACTGGAATCTTTTTGTGGATGCCATAAATCTTATCTATGCTTCGTCACAGAATTACACGAACCATACATTTCAATTTGTAAAAAATACATTCAACTTCAAAAATATTAAATTAATATTAAGACCCTTGGGTATAAAAGTTTGAATTCCATAAATCTTTTGCCTTTTATTTTTTTTTTTTTCAATTATTTATTATTGTTCTTCAATAAATCACCTTACAGTGTAAATGTGATTCAAATTTTGTTTTAATTAATGCTGGGCAAATTCTGTTCCGTTTTACTTTTCCAAGAAATCTGGGAAATGGTGAAAGTTAGGAAAATGCATTGAAGTAAATGGGCATTTTTGCACAAATTTTTCATACTGTGACTTTGACATTGGAGTCTTTAGGGCATTTTGTCAGAAATCCATCAAAAAAGTTCACCCATCGTTACTTTCTCATCAGCTTCTAAAATATTCCAGTTCTTTTAATCTCATGCACTCCAGGTGGATACATTGTTAGAAATACACAGTTGTCTTGCCCATCCCTTCATTTTGTCTCAGTTTCCCTTCATTAGTTGTAATCTACTCAGTTTTTGACTTTTTCATCTGATTTTTAAATGCATAGTTCTCTGAAGTCCTATAGGGCTCAACTGATTTACAAATACAAATGCAGATGGCAATTTCAGATGCTATTTGCCATTTTTCCCAACACAATGCTAGGGTAATTGTGACTGTGAGAGTGAGTTGCTTCTGAGGGGATTTTTTGCAGGAGATTGATTGATTATATAGGGCAAGTGTGCTGCATGCGTTGATGCAACCTGCAGAGCTTGTATTTGATGCTACGGGTGCTGCCCCTATTCAAGAGTCTCAAGAAAGTTATTTATACTAACAACAGTGATCCAGGTACACCAGTGCCAGACCTTGGAAATCGTTGATGTACCCAAAACTGGCTTTTTTTTGGAGCAAACAACATCTGATCTGACGTATTTACTGATTAAGATTATTTATCTTCTGATATCAACACCCACCAACCAAAGTGTAGGTCAAATGGTTCAATAAAGTGTTTAATCTGCTTTTAAAGATCCACTGGCTACAAGTTTACTTGAAAAAGTTGTTTTATGGAGAAATAAAACAATTGGTTAACCCTTCCTCCAACAGAACATGAGGGCTCACCTTAGATAGAAGAATTAGATGTAACACATACCTACCAGGAGTTAAGCCCAAGTTAACAGGGCTCAAGGTAAAATATCTGGGGTCACAGTGATTTTAGGTTGCTCCTATATCATCTACTTGTTTATATATAATATAACACTAGATTTTTGTTTTTTATAGCCTCCAGTTCTGATCTTTTAAGTGCATTGATCACTCCAGCTGATGAACTATGAAGGATTAGCAAAAAATGTGGAGGCTTTCATTTGTCTTATATAATTCTTCTTTGTATGCTTAGATTTTTAGCTGACTGCACAGTTTTAGTCAACTGCACAGTTAAATCTACCTAAAATGCTGATATATATGCTGCTAATTATTTGTGCTCATTTACAGATCCCCTTCTGCTGTTCACAACACTTATTATTGAAGCATTGGGTAAGAACAATTTTTCAATTGAGAAACTACTTGGGTTCAAATGTTCAAAAATTATGTACAAAGGGTGATCGTCAGTGGTTCATTCTCTTCTTGGAGTAAGGTTCTTAGAGGGGTCCTGCGGGGGGGTGGGGGGTGAAAAATGTAATCTTGGAGGCAACCTGGTACCTCCTCACACATAACTTTTTCATGTTTGGAGGGGTGTATTACCTCCAAGAGCGTGGGTTTGCACCAACCTACGCCAACCTGTACATGGTTTGGTGGGACAAAACCCCACGTTCTTGGGGGTGATCAATGTAAGTTGTGTTTCGTCGCTACATAGGCAATCTACTTTTTGTTTGGGCAAGGAGTTTGTGACAAGTCTAAATAATGAGGCCCTCAATCTCATTCACAATCTCAATTCACCAGCTGTTTTGATGTAAGAAACACTGCATTTTTGGATCTATGGATTAGCATTGAGAATGAGATGGTTGTGACTACTGTCTATACCAAACCCTTCTCTGGGTTCTCATTCCTGAGAGTGGATTCCTGTCATTGACCAACCCCAAGGGACAATTTGTGCAGAAAATGTAGTACGGAAAGCAAAATGAGTCTTGCAGAGAGCCTTTAAGTCAGCATTAGACTTGGATAGAAAATAATTAATTGAGGGCAGGAAAGTAGCAGAAAAGAGAGAAGAGACAGAAGAGAGAGCAATGAAGAGACTAGAAAGGAAAAATTGACCGATAAAACAGAAAATACGGGGAGATTAATAATGAGCATGAGATATAGCACACAGTTTAATAAAATTAAAAAGATCATAAATAAACATTTACTGATTCTATATATGGACAAAGCATTTAAACATTTAATGGAGCCAGGCATTCGGATGGTAGCAAGGAGAGCCCCCACTCACTGGCACCTAGTGTTTTTACCAGGGAATCTAAATCTGAAACTTGGTTACACAACTTCGGAATGTTTAAATGTGGATCTAAGAGGTGTGTTACATGTAAGGCGGTGTGAGTATCTAGCACATTTACATGCAGTGTAACCCAGGAGATATACCAGGAGTTACATTAATTGTAAGTCTGTGGTATATTAAATAACTTACAATGTTCAAAGTTCAACTGCTGTGCACCTCAAAAAGCCGTAGCTTATTGAGGAGGAAACAATAAAAAAACCAGAAAAACAATATAGTTTAGTACTTTTTGACTTTGTTTGTTACACCTTTCGTGCTTTTTTTATTTTTAGTTTGTGTATATCAGCTTGAAGGTGTTATCATTTGGTGAGGGTAATATTAACAAACATATAGTGAATAGGAAAAAGAAAAAAAAAGGAGAAATAGAAAAAAAAGGTGAAAAAGTTATACAAAAATTTATTGTGATGTACTAGAATCCACATTTTAAAACGTAGCGATTTTTACAGTGTCACAAGTGGCTTTCAATTATAGAGAAGTGGAAACTTTTAGAACCACAGTACTCCCGGTGGTATATTATACTCACGAGACATGAGTTAATGCAGGCATTAAATATTATAAGTGATCCACTTCACTCTCAAACTTCTTTTCCTCCTTATTTGGGCAAAAAATAAAGGGACATGTGCAGAAGCATTTTTCAAGCTTTAACAAATATTTACACTCACAAACGTTCTTGTATAAAACCGCATATAGAGTCAATAAAATCTCTTTGTATTACTCCTGGTTCCTCAGCGTCTTTTACAGTTCACTGCGCATATCCAAAGCACACACTTCCGCAATCCTCAGAACACAGTCATCACTGACGCTTTTCGCGATCGTTTATTATTTATTATTATTTAATTGATCCTTATCTTACTCTTTGGTCCATATTGTCAGTTTGTTACAAAGGGAATTATTACATTAAATACAACATGTTCTGTTACAATATGCTAAAAGACAATACATTACAATATATTAAAAAGCTGCTACATTATATTTAAAACTCCCGAAGGTTAAAATCAACAAACCTTGCGGGGACAGGGATTTGAGCCTGTGTATCCACCAGTTTTAACCCTATGTTTAGATACCGAGTGCTTGATATTCCCTTTATGTTTATTATTCACATGTTCTCCTATCCTCTCCCTTAGTTTTCGTTTAGTTTTTCCTACATATTGAAGGCCACATGGACACTCCAAAACATATATAACATTAGCAGTTTCACACATGATTAGATCTTGGATTTGAAAAGTCTCCCCAGTTTTTTGACTTTTGAAGATCTTGGTTTTCCTGCTGTACTTGCTTTGCAGAGGCTGCATAGAAAAAATCCTTGATATTTATCCTTGTTCCTTTTAGGATTTTTGATATTGCACGTATATAACGTATATACTAGTGATGGGCGAATTTATTCGCCAGGTGCGAATTCGCGGCGAATTTGTGGGTTTCACCGCCAGCAAATAAATTCTCGAAACGCCCGCGAAAATTCGCGGCAAAAATTCGACAACGTCAAAAAAATTTTTTTCCGAAAAAACGTACGCCGGCGTCAAAAACGGGCGCCGGCGTCAAAAACGTGAATTCGTGAATTTTTCGGCGAAGCAAAACGGCGCAAATTCGCCCATCACTAGTATATACTAATTTTTGTTTCAAATTTGGGACTTTCTGAAAAATAATTTGTTTTATTTTGGGGAGAATCAATTCAAATTTTTTATCCAAACTTAATACATTCCAGTGTTTTTCCATAATCTTTTTGATTTCCATTGCTTTTGAATTATATTATGTCACAAAACACATATTAAATTTTTCTTCATCATCTTTTTTGGTTTGTACTTCCCTTTTTTTTATTCTAGCATTTGGTTTCTATCCTGTTTTCTCACTTCTTTGTATGCTTTCTGTATGTTACTTTCCTTATATCCGCTTTCTATAAATCTATTTTTAAGGTTTTGGCTTGTATATCATACTCTTTTAAACCACTACAATTTTTTCTTATTCTCCTGAATTGTCCATGTGGAATATTTTTAATCCATTGGGGTTATGGTTACTTGACGCTAGGACATAACTGTTTGTGACTACTTCTTTAAAAACTGTAAAGGACTCTGAGGAACCGGGAGTAATACAAAGAGATTTTATTGACTCTACATGCGGTTTTATCAAGAACGTTTGTGAGTGTATTTTTAAATATTTATCAAATCTTGAAAAATGCTTCTGCACGTCACTTTATTTTTTGCCCAAATAAGGAGGAAAAGAAGTTTGAGAGTGGATTGCTTATAATATTTAATACCTGCATTAACTCATGTCTCGTGAGTATAATATACCACCAGGAGTACTGTGTGGGTTCTAGTACATCACAATAATTTTTTGTATCACTTTTTCATTGTTTTTTTTTTTCTCTTTTTTTTCCTTTTCACTATATGTTTGTTAATATTACCCTCACCGAATGATAACACCTTCAAGTTGATATACACATACTAAAAATAAAAAAAGCACGAAGGGTGTAACAAACAAAGTCAAAAAGTAGTAAACTATATTGTTTTTCTGTGTTTTATTTAATAGCTTGCCTCAAATGCCACAAACAGTATGTCGGGTGTACCATTCTAAATATTAAGAACAGAATAAGGGAGCACCTCAATAACATTAAATCTGGAAGTGAGAGTACCCCTGTCTCAAGACACTTTAAGGGCTGCAATGGCAATGTGACACGTCTACTTGCAAGCTGTAGACTTGTCACATCTCTCTTCTTCCTTTGACTCTCTTCACTCTAATATCTCCGCCATCTCATGTCCTAATGTGGCTACCTCTGTCTACTATAGTCCTCTCACCACTGCCCTAAATGAGCTGCTCCTATAAAAACTAAACGTGCTCGACGCAAACCACTTCAACCTTGGCATACTGCTCATACAAAAGTGCTCCAAAGACATTAACGTGCACTTGAGCGTCGCTGGTGCAAATCCCGTTCAGAATCAGACTTTTGGAGCTACAAATCTGCCCTGCGCTCCTATAACACCAGCCTCTTCCAAGCCAAACAAACATACTTTACTTCACTCATCAACTCCCTTTCTAAAAAACCAGCACAACTTTTCTCCACCTTTAACACGCTCCTTTCCCCTTCTCCACCCCCTCCATGCACATCTGTCTCTGCTCAAGATATTGCTGAGCACTTCAAAAACAAAATTGACACTATCAGAAGGGACATTACACTACTCAACCCCCCTAGACTTCCACCACCCTCCCTCCACACTCCCCAGTCTCTCCTGTGCTCATTCACCCCTGTCACTGATGAGGAATCTCAAAGCTTCTGGCCTCTTCTCACCTTACCACCTGCCCGCTTGATCCAATTCCCTCAAAAATTCTCTGCAATACCAATCCTTGTCTAATCAAAGCCTTAACTCACCTATTTAATCTTTCCCTCACAACTGGACTGTTTCCTTCTCAACTAAAACATGCTCTTGTCACCCCCATTCTGAAAAAACCCTCTCTTGATCCCTCCAATCTTGACAACCTCCGACCTATCTCTCTGCTACCTTTCATCTCTAAACTACTTGAGCGCCTAGTCTACAACCGACTAACCTCAATTCTCTCTGACAATAACCTGCTGGACCCCCTACAATCTGGATTTAAGCCACAACACTCCACGGAAACTGCCCTGACTCGACTAACTTATGACCTTTTAACCGCTAAAGCCAACAATCATTTCTCACTACTAATACTGCTTGATCTCTCAGCCGCATTTGACACTGTAGATCACCCTCTCCTCCTAATTTCTAGTTGATTGATATACACAATGTGTGAATTAAATGTTATAAATTAATTGCTGTAAGGAGATCTGATTAACTTAATTGTTTTTAAATTTAAATTTATATTAATTGATTTGTAGAGCTTCTGTTCTGTTTTATACAATGTTTTGAATAATGAATAATTAATTAGCATGTGAGTTTAAGAATTGGGTATGCTAATGAGAAATGAGGTCTCTGAGGAAGTGCGTAGCCACAAAACGCGTCAGACTTCAGATGCTATGTTTGTGAATCAGATGTGAAAATGAACATTGTCTGCTTTTACCGGTGATCTGGAAGCATGCAGTTCTTTGAAGTGGTTCCGGAGTGAGCTGCTGAATATGCTGATGTGTTGATTGTAAGTGGTACATTCTCTTCTTGGAGTAAGGTTCTTAGTGAGGTCCTGCGGGATTCTGTATTGGACCACTTTTATTCAACTTGTTCATTAATGATATAGGGGAGGGAATTGTAAGTAATGCATAAGTTTCACTACTCATTCGAGCAGCTTCTTCAGTTCAACTGAAACTAATAGATACAGGTGTTACTGGTGAGAGTTGCATGAATGGAGGTGTGAAGTGTTGTGAATCCACTGCGTTAAAAACGTTAGAACCACATTGTATGTACAAGTAACACCTGTCTCACTTTGGTAATTCTATCACAGTAACCTTACAGCATTCATAACCTCTGTGAGTTTTACTTGTCATCTCTTTGAAGAGTTACATTGCACCATTGTGATTGGATTGCTAGGAGAGTTTATATGGGACTTCCCATATCAGTCAGTTGAACTGCAGAAGCTGCTCGGATGAGTAGTGAAATATCTTCCATGTTTACTCAGCAAGTCCAGTTGCTCTAGATTTACTTCTTCTCGATATACCATGACCTGGATGTATGAAAACCTGTATAAACATAATGTATCAGTGTTTGCATATGATTCAAACTTATGCAACCAAATGATTTTCATCCAGAAAGTGGAATCCTTGCAACAGGATCGGCAACCTGGGCAGCTAAGTGGCAGATGAGATTCAATGTTGATAAATGTAAAATCATGCACGTGACGTGTACAAATATTCAAGCCACTTATGGGGCTGCACTAGGCACATCCATAATGGAGAAGGACCTTGAAGTCCTTGTAGCTAATACACTTGGCTGTAGCAAGCAATGCCACTAGCAAAGCTAACTTGTCCCATCAAGAATATGCAGTGCTTAAACTGGAGACCCCATACTATATATTACTAAAACAGAGAGTTCAGAGGTAATGGAAGGGCTCAGTTATGGGGAAAAGTTGGCCAATTTGGGATTGGTTATGCTGGAGAAAAGGTGCATTAGGAGGACTATGATCACTATCAAAAAATAATTGTGTGTTGTGTTAATGTGCAAGGGCATCCATTCAGATTAGAAGTAAGGAGGCTCCATCTTAATTTTGGAAAGGGTTGTTACAGTGAGAGCTATGAAGTTGTGGAATTCTCTCCCTGAATCAGTTGCACTGGCAGATGCATTTGGTAGCTTCAAGAAGGGGTTGGATTGCTTTTTAGCAATTGAGAAATTACAGGGTTTCTGAAAATAACACCTCGCAAAATGTTGATCCAGACACTGGCCATCTTGTAGTCAGAAAGGAACCCTCACCTTCAGGATAAGAACTGGAGAGGTTTATATAGGGTTTTATTCACCTTCTTATGGATAAACTAGTAGCTGGGCTGGTTTCACTTAGACTATAAGACTTGATCAATACATTTTTAACCTTAGCTACTTTAGGGAGGCCTCATACTTAATTTTCTTTTAAAATGGAAATTACAATGATGGACAGTATCAGAAGAAAACATTGTATAATATATATATGCACTCATGTATTAATAGTAAGTAGAAATAAGAACATACACAAGGGTTTTCATGGTCTTGGCTGAATATTTTTCCACCATGCAAAGTGGTTTACCTAGAACAGGTCATGTATCTGTGGCCAACAGCAATTTAAACACAATGAAGGCAGTAATTTGAGTTTTTGGAAGGCCGTGGAGTGGACTACTGGGGGAATAATTTAGTTAGCTGTTCTCTGTTCAAGGGTTGACTAATGATACTATTTTCTCTGGCAGGCAGGGTAATTACATGAAAATTTTTGTGGGACAGTCTACAATAGGGGTGGAAAGATGCATCATTAGTGATAGTTGGTTGTGATCTGGCAAGAACAATGGCAAAGTTTAAAATGCCCCTATTGTTTAATCTGTAATGTCTAGTGACTTGGTATTTTAATTTAGGCAAATCTGGGGAATTCAGGGAGTTGGCAGTCACATTGGACATGCAATGAGATCATCATTGTTTCCATTTCTGAAATTGCAAAGAGACAATACAATGACATTTGCACTGTGTAAATTATGTATGAATTAAACTCTGTGTCTGTAGGAGCAGCTGTGAGACCTGTGGTTTCCTTCTCCCCAAACTGGACCCCAATATTCTCAGGAGAATCTGTAACTCTGACCTGTAATGTGGCTCCTACTGCCCAATGGAACCTGAGATATTCCTGGTACAAGGACGGACACTGGATTCCTGGGGATCAGCAGAGTCTTCTAATTTGGGATAGCACATTATCAGACAGTGGGGAATATCAGTGCCAGGCTGGTACCAATGAAAAAAGTGACCTTTTTAGAATAGGCATTTTGCCAGGTAAGTTAAAAAAATTATATTGAAAATGATTCTTAACATTCACAACACAAGGACATTTACTTATACAGTTTGTTTAATATTTCTTTTGTCTAGATTTGCTCATCCTGCAGGCACCCCCTGCTGTCCATGAAGGGGACTTCTTGTCTCTCAGGTGTCACAGTCTATCCGGATATGATGCAAGGAACTCAGTATTTTACAAGAACAACAAGGCCATTGAGTCTCCAGTCAGTGAGTCCGTGTTACACATAGGAAGAGTGAATGTTACTGCGTCTGGTACATACAGATGTAGAAAAGATATATATTATAATTCGACTCATGGAACTATGTATCACACTTATGGAGCTGAACAATACATTTCCGTTTCAGGTAAGACCCACAGGAAATATTTGCATTGCTTGTTTCAATTATACATTTTGCATGCATTAAATGAGAACAAGCAATATAAAAATGAATAGATTTACAGTAGAGATATAGCCAGTTTTGTGCCACAACTTGAGCCATTGATGATTAATGGGCAGGGCCGGACTGGAGCTTTGGGGGCCCACCGGGGCTGCAAAACAAAGGACCCTCGTGGAAGTGCTGGGGGCTCCATCCTGAACTCTAAATTCCTGCACGTGCATGCATGAAAAAAGCACAGCGACACGCACGCGCATGCACAAAATCCTTGCATGAACATGTGCATAAAACACTGCATCGCAACAGCTGGTCACTCAGCTGTGGAAACAGATCTGGGCTGGCGGGGACCCATGAGAGCCAGGGCACACTGGGTTTTTTCCGGTGTCCCTCTGACCTAGTCTGACCCTGTTAATGGAATTTGCCCTCAAGATAAATCTGTAACACTGCGTCACCAAGTCCCTGGCCCGCAAAGGTGGGGTTGTGGCCTGCAGTGGGTGATCAGGGAGGGCCAAAACCAGCAGACCCGGTGGGCCCTAGACCCCCAGTTCAGCCTGATTTTCCCCCAGTCCATCTGATTTTCAGCTTGTATTTATAAGTTTATGCCAGGTGGGACATAACTGAAGTGAGAGAACCCATTTACAACCTCAGTGTCCCAATTCACAGAGATCAATATGCAAGAAGAGACACAGCAAAAAAATAGTAATTATCCTCTCCACATATTCATCTCCTAGTTAATTGATGTCATTATAAAATATACATGTGGCAAGACATGTGGACGGCAAACATCAATGGGCAACCCTTTGAGGTTGAACTACTTTTAGGGAACTTGCATCTAAAGCCACTTCTTACACTTCTGTACAGTTGCTACTTCCATCCCACATACAGTACTTGTTGGTGCCTCAGGGGCCCTTACCAAGATTGTAGTCAGGACCAAGGAGGATGTGGAGTTTAGGCAGGCAGATTAAGTCCAATACACAGTATCCAAAGGGTTCAGAGAGTGTCTTAGACAAATTCAGGCAGAGATATAGGCAGGCAGCCAAAGAGCAATTTAGAAACACCCAGGAATTAATTTGAAACTGGCACCAAAGCCAGGCGCAATTATGTCAAGCTCCGATGAGATGACATCACCAAACTAGCGCCTCATCCCACATCATGACCATGAGTGCCACCATTTTGGATGTGGCACCGAAGAGGAGGGCCAATGGGCGCTCCTTATACAACTCTTGCAAACTGCACAAAGTGTGTCTATTGATACAGGGGACCAGAATGGGGGAAATACATTTGAAAACACGCACTCAGATGGAAACATTCATGTAGACTGAAGAAAAAGGGATTTAAAAACTTGATATTTCATAGAACTATATCTAGATGTGAGGCAATGCAGCATGGGAATATGTTATTTGTGACTGTGCCATTATAATTTCTGTTGTTTTGTGCTCCATCCTAACTTTATTATACAGGCATGGTATCCATTATCCAAAAACCTTTTATCCAGAAAGCTCCTCCCATGGACTCCATTTTAACCAAACAACCTTAAATGTTTTAAATTATTTTCTTTACTCTGCAATAATAAATCAGTAGCTTTTAACTAAGATATAATTAATCCTTACTGAAGGTAAACCAATCCTATTTAGGTTAATTAAATAATTTGAAAATCTAAATTATGGAAATACCCCTTATCCAGAAAACTGCAGGTCCTCAGCTTTCTGGATAACAGTTTCCATACCTGTACCTTTAAAGGCCCAGTAACATCAATTTTGTTTTTTAAAAAGAATCATTAGTGTACATTGAAAAAAACAACACAGAGCCAAATTAAACTTTAAAATCGCAAAGCCTTTATTAAGAAATAACTTACCAAAACTCCGCTTCCGCTCCTCTTCAGAAAAGTCAACACAGTGATGATCCATTGTGCGGCGCTTGATTTCTCCTCCCTGTCTATCTCCTATAAGGAAGGCAGGTAGGAGATATCGAGTACCGCACAAGGGATCACTAGATCGCCTTTTCTAAAGAGGAGCGCAAGTGGAGTTTCGGTAAGTTATTTCTTAATAAAGGCTTTGCAATTTTAAAGTTTAATTTGTCTTGGTGTTTTTTTTTCAATGTATACTAACGATTTCTTTTTTTAAATGTTGATGTTATTGGTTCTTTAATAACATAGTGACATTCTACACAACCATGTAGTTGTTTGCTCACATCTAACAATTCTTGAGATGGGTATTATTTATTGCAGAGCTCTTCACTGTCCCACAAATACAAGTGATTGCAGATCAGGTGACAGAAGGAGATCACATGACCATAACATGTGACACAAAGCTCAGCCCACACAGAGAGACTACAGAGCTACAGTTTGCTTTCTACAGAAATGGGCACAATGTGCAGGGATTCAGTTCATCCAACCAATATGGAGTCCCCTCAGCTCAGCTGAAGCATTCTGGGAATTATACCTGTGAGGTACAAACTTCATCCGGCAGTGTGAGGAAGAGGAGCAACATGTTGTATATCTACATACAGGGTGAGCAGGAATCATTAAAATAAAAATCACCATTTGTGCATTTTGCCTCTCATTTCTTCCCATTTTATTAGGGGCACATTTACTTAGCTCGAGTGAAGGATTAGAATAAAAAATACTTTGAATTTCGAAGTATTTTTTGGCTACTTCGACCATCGAATCGGCTACTTCGACCTTCGACTACGACTTTGACTTTAAATCGAACGATTCCAACTAAAAATCGTTCGACTATTTGACCATTCGATAGTCGAAGTACTGTCTCTTTAAAAAAAACTTCGACCCCATACTTCGCCACCTAAAACCTACCGAGCACCAATGTTTCCTAGCAATTTCTGATCAAAGGAAAATCATTCGATCGATGGATTAAAATCCTTTGAATCGTTCGATTCGAAGGATTTAATCGTTCGATTGAACGATTTTTCCTTCGATCATTTAATCGAACGATTGAACGAATTGTGGTAACTTCGATGGTCGAATATTGAGGATTAATTAACCCTCGATATTCAACCCATAGTAAATGTGCCCCTTAGTGTTATTGTTTATATGGATGGATTTTGAAGCTTTTTTTTCAGGACAACCTAAGCTTTTAACATGCTAGAATTTTTGTCAAAATTCAAATTGAACAAGATATAGGTTTCTAAATTCCAGAAAAATCAAATATTCCATAATATAAACACATATATCAGAAATATAATTTATTTTATGCATAAAAATACAACTGGTTTAGGAAGTTCAATACCAAATAAGTATAATTTGAAGGAGATTCTCACTCGGTCAAAAACTGCCAGCAGTACACTACAAAATGTCTAAAGCACCACTCCAGAAATCTCATACATACTGGAAAAAGAAATATTTTTTCTATCCAAAAAAAGAAGTATTTTTTGGATAGAACAGATTCTTTCCTGAAGATTTTTTTTTTATAATTTTTATAATTTTTGAAAAATGACCTAAAACTTCCAGTCTATAGCATCTTACTGTATCTCCATAACAAGATAAAACACCCTAAATATGAATGCCAGGGATCTAATGAACAACTTGATGCCCAGTTTGCACAGCTTTACCTAAGTATGTAGCATGTAGGGTCTCCAAAATGAAAATACCCCATATCATTTGTCATTTCAGTTACTTCGAAATCAATAATGCAATTTATGTGGGGTAAAACCTCAAAAAAGTGACTTCAATCCAAATAAGCCATATATTTTTGTGTAGACTCCCCCAAATCCAAAATGAGTATGTCTTCTCCAAAATAGCAAATTGCAAAGATTTCCTAAATTTGCCAAATTTGATGACATTTTTTTAAAAAAAAAAAATCACCTCAAAGCTTCCACTATGCAGTGGATAGGCCAGATAGGTCAATATCAAGAACTTGATGTACTTTGGAGTTTTTTTAACTCAATTAACTACAGTGTGTAACAATGTAACTGTGAATAACTCATAACTCATTCAAAGTAAAAAAGACATGGGTCTTATTTCACCTTGGATTCAGGGAGATCATTATAAAGGCAATGTTGATTTTTTTACCTCTTTACCTCTTAATATAAACTTCCCAATTTTTGGTTTCAGGTGGACCCAAAGCTATTCTCTGGATAAATCATTTGAGACTGATATTGTCTTCACTTGTATTCATCTGGGGAGTTATTTTAATCTTTCAGCACATCAAGACTCGCAGAACTACAGAAAATGTAGTGGGACATTAGACACTTTTCCTTGGATGAACCACAATGTCCATCACTGGAAACATTATTCTTGAAGTATTAAAATCAGTTAAAGCTTGCAGATACTTTGCATATTTCCTGTGTTTTGTATTTAGTTGATGGAGGCTTATGTATATTGCGCAATCACCTTCCTTTGGTGTTTTACTATAAAGTGCTATTCACATATCTAACCACTAGGTGGGGCATGAGATAATTTTTATCAATGCAGGAGTAAAGGGGTTGTGTTATCATGTTACCTTCCCTTCTGAATCCACAATGTCCATCAATGAAAATACATCTTGCATCTTGACTATGTCATTAGATGATTAATTTGCTTATAATATAGCAATTCTGTCCACAATTAGTTACTTACATTTTACTTTCATCATATTTACAATATAAACATTTTTAAATATATAAATACACTTATGGAACCTGTCATATGGAAACCTGTACCTGAATTATGGGAAGGCTCTTCCACACACTCCTTTGCAATCAAATAATTCTAATTTTTAAAAAAACAATTTCCTGTAATAATAAAACAGTCGCTTGTACTTGATCCCAACTAACATATAATTAATCTCTGTTGGATGCAAAACAATCCTATTGTGTTATTTCATGTTTACATTTTTTAAGTAGACTAGAGGTCCATTCACTTAAAATTGGATTTGTAGGTTTTCGTGTTTTTTCAACCACAGTTAAACCCATTCATTTGTTAAAGATATAGATATTACAAAATCAATAGCAATTTTATTGCTGATTATTCATGTGTAATTCTAACAAGGATACTCAAACCATTAAATATATATATGCAAATGTAGTAGGTTTTCATCATATGTACACTAAAAGCCTAATGTAATTTATAAGATCAGTTTGTTTCTTAATGTTCCATTTATTCTAAAAAATATAATTATTAAAAGTTAGATTAATTACTTTTGGGGAAAAGCAACCTATGACCGGGTCAACTGCTCCAACTTAACACAGGCAAGCATAATATATGTCTGTGTAAGATTCTCACACATCAGTTCCAATTGGAGCATTGCCAGTTTAGTTGCATGTCTCTGCGCTCTCTCCAGCTAATTAATTTCTTAAGGACTACATCCCAAAACTACATGGCATACTCAAGTTGAGACATTACCAGCGACTTATAAATAGGCAATTATGTTTTCATCTCTTGAGCAAATGTCCCTTTTTAAAGCAAGACAGCACATTACTTGCTTTAGAATCCAATAAAGGACACTGCATAGAGTTACACAGCTTGTCTTCCACAAAAACCCCAAGATCCTTCTCAATAAGTGTTACCTCAATGTCACTTCCATTTAGTCTATAACTCACATTTATGTTATTTCTGCCAAAGTGCAAAACCTTGCATTTATCAACATTGAACTTCATTTTCCAGTTTAGACAAATCACTGTGCAAAGTGGCAGCATCCTGCATGGAACCTATAGTTCTGCACAATTTAGTATCATCTGCAAAAATAGAAACAGTACTTTCAATGGCCACCTCCAGGTCATTAATAAACAAGTTGAAAAGCAAGAGACCTAGTACAGAGCCCTGCGGTACTCCACTAACAACACTGGTCCAATTAGATTGGATTATATAAGATTACAAAGGAAATATACTTACAGTTTCTTTTATTTAATTTTGAAATAAACCCTTGAAGGTGGTTGAAACCGCCAAGGTTCCATGATGGCCTGTGTCAATTTTGCCTTGTGCCTAAGAATCTGGCACATACGAGTGCTGAAATTGCAACATCCCAACACCAAGGGGGTTATTTACTAAACTCCGAATGCAAAATCATAAAAAAGTCATGACTTTTAAAAAATCACAAATCATTCGGAAATTTATTAAACCCCGAGGATGGAAAAGTCAGAATCTGAAAATCCGGCAAGACCAGTGTTGTTAGTGGAGTACCGCAGGGCTCTGTACTAGGTCTCTTGCTTTTCAACTTGTTTATTAATGACCTGGAGGTGGGTATTGAAAGTACTGTTTCTATTTTTGCAGATGATACTAAATTGTGCAGAACTATAGGTTCCATGCAGGATGCTGCCACTTTGCACAGTGATTTGTCTAAACTGGAAAACTGGGCAGCAAACTGGAAAATTAGGTTCAATGTTGATAAATGCAGGTAAATGGCAAAAATAATAAAGGTTTTTGTTATTAGTTTTGTGCTCTCAACAAGTTCCTCAGGCGTCAAGTTGCCCATTACATACAGGGCTGCAAAAAACTTATAGGCAGTGTCGGACTGGCCCGGCGGGACACCGGGAAAATACCCGGTGGGCCCCGACCCTTAATGGGCCCCCGCCGGGCCAGACACCTCTCCAGATATCTTTTAAAAAGTTTCCCTCCCGCACTCCCGCAGCGCCGATCAGCGCAGCGCCTTCTGCGCATGCGCCAGGCGCCTTCACGCTGGTGCGCCAAGCGGTGCCTTTGTGTGCGCACGCTCAGCGCGTCGCAGTAGGGGTTGGGGGGCGGGTCGGAAGGGGCCCTGGACAGTAGTCCCGGTGGGCCCCGGCCCCCCAGTCCGACCCTGCTTATAGGAAAAAATTATTGCCTTACTATTGGTTCCACTCATGGTCAAAAATTATATTTTAGAACTGTATTTTCTTTGTGGAGTTAGACCACCTGCGAATTTGTCGCAAAACTACTGTAAAAATTCACTGCCAAAAATATTTGCTGCAACAAATAAGTCTCTTGTGTAAAAATTGTTGGGCACATAAAAATTTGCGTGGTAAAATTATTTTGACTTTAATGCATTTGGACGGAAAAGTCGCGTGTGTAAAATTTGTCGCAGGTCAAAATTTTTTGATGCCCTTTGACTTCAATACATTTTATAATTTTTTTCACCATTTTACGATTTTTTTGGAGTTTTGCTAATTTTTCTGTGAAAATAGTTTTCTTTTGAACTCAATCTCTAGTGAAACCCATTGTAGACCAAAGTCAGCCAAATGTACCATATTTCCACCAAACACCCATACATAGCATTTTTATATATCTTGTGCTTAATGCCAATTCCTCTGGTGGCTCCTAGGATGCCCAGTATGACACTGATCAATTCAATGTCTTTAATGTATTAGTTTTGGAGATTAAATTACTTTGATATAGTAATTAAGCTCTGTCACTTATAATTTGGTTTCTAAAACAATGTTCTTTGCATAATTTATGATTCCTAATGACTATATAACTTTATTCTCTGCCTTCTATACTGCCAGGTGTATTGCTTACATATTTATACTACAAATTCCGTTTATTAACAGATTTTCTTGTTTATGGCAGTTTTTATTGAAACATCGGGTAAGAACTCTTTAAAACAATTTCTGTAATGACTGTAATGTGTTACAAAGAGGGATTGTTTAACTGCTTGGGATCAAACACAAACTTTTAAGGAAGCCTCCACAATATTTATTACAGGAACCCAGATAATGCCATTCATCTCTTTATTGCTGGGATCTAAATATTTACCAATGTGCAGTGTAATAAACATAGCATAGGCCACGTGACACTGGTCTCTACCAATCAAAACTGCATAATAAATTAGGCACTGAATGGAGCTTTAGGCAGGAAAGGATTATGGGAGTGTACTGGGGGGCTGAAAGATGATGCTGTTTTTATTACCAGGGAGAGTGAGTTTAAAATTATTTTTGTGGGGACGTCTACAACTAGGGTGAGACATGGGTTATAGTCATAACTGGGGGAATGTGAAATTCTGTGATGACTTTTTAGCAAGTGAGGGAATACAGGGATTTAGAAGATAGCTCATAGTACAAGTTGATCCAGGGACTGGTCCCATTGCATCTTGGAGTCAGGAAGGAATTGGAGTCAGGTCAGGAGGGTTTTTCGCCTTCCTCTGGATCAACTGGCAGTTAGGCAGGTTATACACAGATTTAAGGTTGGACTTGATGGACGTGTGTCTTTTTTCAACCTAACTTACTATGTTACTATGTTACTATACCATCAGGCTCAGTGTCGGACTGGCCCACAGGGATACCAGGAAAACTCCTGATGGGCCCAGGTGTCAGTGGCCCTCCTGCTTCTAACCATTTGGTCTATTTCATGGTCATTCCTCATTTCTTTATGGGGCTTAATAATGGAAAAATAGAGTAAGTAGAGATAAAAGACTAGGAGAAAAAAAGGTTGAATGAGGAGAGGAGGAATAATAGTTTGTAATGTGGGCCCATAGCCTAATGGTTTCTGGTGGGCCCCTGGCATCCCAGTCCACCACTGATCAGGCTACAGGAAACATTTGCTCTTAATATCTTATCTATTTCTGTCATTCTGCGCGGCAAAGGTGTTTTTTCATTGAAAGATGGGGAAGTGCAAACCAGCAACACTTTAGTGAGTTTCCTGTGATCGCAAGTCTATATATGAAATATAATGACACTGTGTAACCGCACTAACACAGCAACTCATTAACAGCCCCACTGACCTACTGACTTTATACACAATGTTCCTGATGGCCCTAATCTGTAAGTACCTCTCATTTTATTTTTTATTTACAAATACAGTCTATCATGTATTTATACTATATCTATCTATTCAAGATGAATTTATAAAAATATTATATATATAAGGAAACGAAAAAGTACATACTTATAGTATTCTAAACCATGGATAAAAATACAAAATACAAGCTGGATCAGGATACACTTTACTGCAGTGGATTTTATTCTGATGTTGTTATATATATAGTTACATGGCAGTTATGAATGAAACATGACACACTCGTTAACTTTCATTCAAAAAGGTCCAGTTGTTTTCTTTAAAATTATTATGAAGTTTATAAATACATTCTTTTTATATTTTATCAAAACATTTTCATGTCTTTTCTACAAAGTCAAGTACATTTATATACATTTCCCACATTCTATGTTGAGTGTTTGTCCAGAAAAATTTTCTCCAGTTTTGAAAGTGCAAAAGCAATTCTATTGTATGGGACAAAAATATGCAGAGAAAAAAAGAAAATGTCTATGGGAAACGCACTAAATATATATAAATGCAACATATAATTTTATTTCTCCCAAGTTCTTGAAAAATCTTCCATGCTGATAAATCATTTCTTCCCAACCTTTGATGGGACTGCCCCTAAGGGAATATCGCCAGTTTCTATACATTCTGTGGAAATTTCTACTCATACGACTTTAGTCTTATCACTAATTCCTGAGAGCACTTAACTCTTAAAGGGATTGTTCACCTTTGAGATAACTGTTAGTATGATGTAGAGAGAGATATTCTAAGACAATTTGCATTTGTTTTCATTTTTAATTATTGAAGGTTTTTGAGTTATTTAGCTTTTTATTCAGCAGTTCTTTTATTTGCATTTTACGTAATCTGGTAACTAGGGTCCAAATTCCCCTAGCAACCATGCATTGATTTAAATAAGAGACAGGAATATGAATAGGAGAGGCCTGAATAGAAAGATCAGTAATAAAAAGTAACAATAATAATACATTTGTAGCCTTACAGAGCATTTGTGGTTTTTTTAGAAGGGAGTCAGCGACGCCCATTTGAAAGCTGCAAAGAGTCAGAAGAAAAAGGCAAATAACTATAAAACTATCAAAAATAAATAATAATGAGAACCAATTGAAAAATTGCTTAGAATTGGCAGTTTTATAACATAATAAAAGTAACCTTAAAGATGAACCATCCCTTTAACACAGGCTTCAATCATGTCTCACCTTAACTGTAGGTTCAATCTGTAAGAAATTTGATGGGTGCAACATGAATCCTAGTATATTGTTTAAGGCTGAAGCCACATTATTTTTAATAGGAACTCAGAGATTTGTTGTTGACTTCTAAAGAGTGGTGTAACGTAAGGTATCCCAAACCCAGAACTAGCTCCAAGGTTCCAGTCATGGCCCACTCTTCTGCCTATAGAAGCCCCTTTAGCTTTGGGTGGAGCCCTCTGCTGCTCAAATGCCACCAGGTCTTATTGTAGGAGAACCAGAGAGAGTTCTGGGTGAGCATGGGAACCATAAGTAAGCAGATAGGAAATGAGAGCAGTCAATGAGGTTTAAACAGGCTGGGTCAATACCAGATGGTCCTAGTGCCGCCCGTATATTCCCCTCCCCACGAGTGTGCATGCATGCCAGCACCGGAGCTCTGGGGAGCTGTGCCCTGGAAAGTGGCTGGACAGCATGCCGCCCCTAATGTTTTAGGCCACACCACAAATCCGGTCCTCTTCAGGCAGTGAAGGTAATTGGCTGATGGGCCAAACTGTCCTGGAAGCCTAGTATAGCCCCACCTGAGTGGCTCAGAGATGTGTCAGTCATCCCTGGGAATGAGCCCCTGCTCTTGGGAATACCCTTGCACAGCCTCACCCAGGTTAGACTATACAGAGGAAGCATCCTAGTCAACAAATTATGCAAGGTCTTCCTGGCTCTCCAAAACCAGGATTAAACTAAACCTCAACTTCCTCAGAGGCCATTTGCAGTTTCTTACAATAGGGACATAAGTGGTAGTTTTTCTGAATATTTTTCACCTTTTCTTTACTGTATTGTATGTGTATTACATATATATATATATATATATATATATATATATAGATATATATATAGATATATATATATATATATATATAGGCAGATAAAGCTGAAGCACACCAGGATTTTCTCAAAAAGATAAAGCTTTTATTACATCAACGTTTCGGCCCTCGCATGGAGCCTTTATCAAGATCTAAAGGCTCCATGCGAGGGCCAAAACGTTGATGTAATAAAAGCGTTATCTTTTTGAAGAAAATCCTGGTGTGCTTCAGCTTTATCTGCCTTTGGATATTTGATTTCTGAACTGCACCCAGGTATGTAACTTTTGAAGTGTGTGCTAAAGCCTTTCACAGCATATATATATATAATATATATAATATATATATATATTGTTATTTGTAAATATTGTGTGCTGTGAACTTCTAGTAAATTCCAATTAATAACTCTACTGGCTTGGCTAATGAAAAGTACCTACAATTTTATAATTTTTGGGATTTTCATAGTAACTTTGGTTATACTGTTAATTTGGCCTGGCTGGTTAAAATGATGGTTGATCCCAATGTTATTTATAGGGGAAAAAGATAAATATATAGGAAGGCTGGTACCCTAAGTGGGGTCCTCGGCTTTCCAGTACCTCTGAGACCTACAGATGAAGCCAGAAGGAATTGTGTGTCTGTTGCATTGTAACTTATCAAGCTAAACTCGCTGGCCCTGTTGAGTGCAGAAAGACATGATCTATGTGCTTTGTGAGCTTGAATCTAAGCTTTAGTAATAGAACTACTTCAACAGTAGGGTTGCCCCTGTCTGGTTTTGACCCAGACAGCCCAGTATTTTGAAGGGCTGCCCGGGTCAAAACTTCCTGCCCGGTTTTCCAAATTAGGAAAAACAGTCAGGATTTCCAGTGATTGACACAACGATAGACGTGTCATAGCTCCGGCCCCCAACATCACGACCCGCTGCGTGACATCCCCACCCCCTCCGCATCATGGCCCCGTCCCATACCTGGTCTCCACCGAGCGAAAAGGTGGCACACCTATTGAACATCTGTGTACCTAAAAAAAATAATAATAAAAAAATGATTTCAGTTTCAGTAAAAACCTTTATCATTATCATAAATATAGTAGTGAGAAAAAAATAACTTGTAGTTGTCTTATTGACATTTTTGGTACATCAGCCTTAAGAGAAGAAAAGTTTTCTGCATAAAGCTTGGAAAGGGTCGTTCATAGCCTAGTGGACGAGGTACTAGACTATGGGTTGTAGGTTCAATTCTATTTGAACTAAACTTCTACAATTCATGATTATTTTTTTTAATGTCATAAAACATATATTAAACCTATATTAATGTCTTTAGATGCTAATTTTAGCCTTTCAGTAACATTATGGATAATACAGTGTAATTTGAAATAGGAATTTATAGGTGAAAAAAACTACATATATATACTGAACCAGTTTCAATAAAAACCCACGGTTCTATCCTACACAATGTGGAAAAATTTACTTTAAGGCATTGGGTTACAGTTTGGAAGGTCTCAATTTTTAAAAATTTCCTATAATTCATGATAATAGTAACCCTTTGTTAGTTTGTAGATAATGCATATGGGATTTAAAATAGGAGTCACAGGGAATATATTATCGGAGGTGGACAATATGGCCTGCACAGTGTTGAACTTCCTTAGAAATCTATAAGAAATATAAGAGATTTTTTAAAACTAAACACTTTGTGCAGCATGGAAAGGATACTACAGTAAGTACACCCTGGCTATAAAACACGAGAGGTCATTTTTGACTGCAAGTAAAGTGCAATTTTGAATGCCAGTAGCTATGTTTTTTTGACCTAAAATGCAGCATTTTTTCCTTAAGTCGGGTTGAGTCTGCCACAGTTGCACCCAACACATCAAAATGACTACAATTGCACATATTGATGATAGTGGACTAGATGCAAGTTGCAGATAGTGGTTTTGAGGAAGGCGTACATCAGTTCTGGCCTGCAGTTTTTTATATGCCACTGACAGAACGCTGCACATCTATTGACGCAACCTTCTGTTGGAAACTGAGTGTCAGTCATGCCATGCTAGAGGGGCTGCTGTATGATGCCATAGACAGCCCCTATTTAGTTGGCTTTTGGGGGCTTGTGGATCCAACGACTGGGCTTGTGGGACGCCAGGAAAAAACCTGGTGGACCCCAAAGACCCAGACCCTGTCCTGCCTTCCAAATGGCCCTCCCTCGGACCAGGCCTTCCCTGCTGCCTTCCCTCCCTTCCTTGTACCAGGTTTCCCCGCTGCCTTCCCTCCCTCGATCCAGACCCAATCTGGCCTCCCCCATGTCCTCCCTTCCCTGATTCTGGCCTCCCAGTTGCCCTACCTCAATCCAGACCTGTTAACTGTATATTCAAACACTTCTTTTTGTTTGGATTGAATACAGCCTAATCGACATAACACTGTATTAATATTCATAATATGGTAAGTGAGGTGTAAAAACCCCTTTCCCCAACTAAAGTCTTGAGGCTCTTACACACGGGTGTTTTTTCCTTCATTTTTATGTGTTTAACGTGTGTTAAAACACAACATGTTGCACTTGAAGTGCATCCGGCTATCAGTAGGGTTGCATTTGGAGCATAAAAAAACACCCTTAGCTGCATCCAAAAATAACGGTTAAATGCAATTTATGCATTTTTCGTGCTCATGATAATATCTCTGCATGTATTGCCTGACCATATTAATGGGTGACTGTCACTACTAATTGTTGGACGTAAGTTTCCTATGATTGTTGTCACAGCCAGAACATCGTCTGATTTGTTCTTTTACTATTTCATTTAATCTGGATGGTTAGTGGTAGGTAGGAAGATTGAAACAGATGGACGTTTGTTTGTCAGACATAAGGAGAACTCTGCACGTCTATGGCCTGATTTGAGTTCTTGATTATTAACAAACGTTGTGCTTTTAAATGTAAATGAGCTGGGGTGGGAGGTTTGGCAACCAAGGTCACTTGTACTAACTCTGCGGTAACACTTGTGGTAACAATAAATGGGATTATAGCTGTGAATAACAATGGAGGACTTTTACAGCCTGAATCTGAGATTTAAATAATGCAAGGACCAGTTAAAGGTATAGTGTCATGGGAAAACATTGTTTTTTTCAAAATGAATCAGTTAATAGTGCTGCTCCAGCAGAATTCTGCACTGAAATCCATTTCTCAAAAGAGCAAACAGATTTTTTTATATTCAATTTTGAAATCTGACATGGGGCTAGACATTCTCAAAAAGCTTATGAAAAAGTAGCCGGAGGGCTACGAAACACGTCAAGCATGATGCTTCTATATACGCATGGCGTTCTTTTGTATTGAATTTTAAATGGATTAAATAAATACTGGATTTTACATAAAATACTCTATGTGGTGCTCCATGCTTTGCAGATAAGTAGTCACAGCAGCCAGATTTGGGGGGGGGGGGATAAACAAAGTAGACCCGCTACTGGGAATATGTAGACCTGAGTCTTTGCTTCCCTGAAAATATTCTACTTTTTTTTGGATTTAAAATGTGGGACAATTTACTTTGGAATAAAGTAAAAATGTCTACCAAACTTCCTTTCCAGCACTTATGTACAAGAGCTATGGATAACCCTAGAGGTTAGCAGCCCGGCCAACAGAAACAATAATTTGGCTCATCTGGAGATTAAATTGGTCAATGCACACACATGCTTATTCTGGGCCTTACACTGATGACATTTATTACCAAAACGATGATATATTTAGATATTTAGGTACAGTTCTCTAATGATGGGCCCCAATCTTGAAACATGGACCAGAGCTGCCACTTTAAAATAAATGGCATTATGTAGAGAGGTGAAATAAACATTTATTTACCTAATTTTATCCATATTTAAAAGAACTGACCTGGTGCTATGTGAAGGTTGGACTTAAAAGGGATATTAATAAATTGTCTTCTATCCACTCAAGGTTCTGTGCTGCACAAATGTTCCATATGGCCGGTGCCAATACATGTACTAAGGTTCCAAGATGAACATAAAATTCAACAAGCAGCAAGTGCTCGTTTGTATTATATAAAGTAAAACAGTTTATTTAGCAAATAAAAGTGAAGTGCATATAGTTATATATAATATATATGAAAAACCTTTTCCTTATAACCTTATAACCTTTCAAAAATGCACTTAGATAGTGCGTGGTGGTCAAAGTTGGTATTGCGTTCATTTTAAAAAGGAAACTGACGTGTTTCATGTCTCTGAGGAAGTGTTCAAACACGAAATGCGTCAGACCTCAGACGCTATTTATAATTAATCGTTTGTTCAAATAAAGTATATTGATTTTACTTACGGTCTGGAGATGAGCGATTTGTGAAAAAGGCCCATGAGTGCGCTGCTTCTAATGGCAGATGTAAGATTAAGTGGGCATCTTAATCAGCAGGTGGTCACTTGCTACCCAAGCACTGTGGCACTTGCAAAATTGGGTGCCTGGGTGCATTCCGGCTGGTTTTGACTTGTGCCTGTGGCAGAGTAGTAGGCCTCTGTGCATTAGCCTGGGAGTATTGGTATTTGTTATAGTCCCCTTTTTATTTTTGCCCACTTAGTACACCTGTTGGACGGAACTACCCCCCCCCCCACAGTTTTTGTAACAGGCCCCAAAAGGGCATCTGTTAAAAAAACGGGACTAGTTTGGCTTCTCCTACCTTACAGAAGAGTCAGGTCCATGCCAGCAGCCTAACCCTAGGTTCCTGCTTAACTAGTACCTTATAGTGCATGTCCCCTTACTGGCTCCCAATCTCCTCTAGAAACAAATTCAAATTATTAACACTCACATTCAAGCCCCTTAATAATAAATCCCCTCCCTATATTTCATCTCCAAATACTCTCCTTCATGCAACCTTCACTCTGCTTCTGATCTTCACCTTCTCTTCTCATCACTTCTGCCCATTCTCGTCTACAAGACTTCTCTCAGGCTTCTGCTTTTCTCTGGAACTCTCTGCCACAAGCTGTCAGACTTTCTCCTTCTTTCCATCTTTCCAAACTTTCAAACACTCCTTAACGACCCACCAGTTTAAAGAAACTTATTCAATGTACCTTAATTAATCAATTATTGCTGAATCAAAAATCACAAGTTGTTTCTAAAATCCTAATGTCTCAATTGTACTCTAACCTTTAGTTTGTAAACTCTAAGTAGTAGGGCCCTCTAATCATATTGTATCTGTAACCCTTGTTTGTTATCCATCATTTATTCCCTGTTTGTTATAAACTAAGGTAAAGCACTGGGTATCTTGTCTGCGCTATATAAATAAATGATGATGATCATGATGATGATGATAGTAACACTGAGCAAATCATTGAGGTAAAGGGGTTTCTTCAACCTACAGTATGTAAATGGTTTCACTGCCAATGTTCCAGTGGTGTCATGTGCTTACAAATGCAGCCTACAACAATGTATTTAGCTTACTTCAAGATTCCTAAGCACTATATACTTATATTCTCCATATATTTATGCTTGAAATCCATCAATTCTTTGTATTTACAGAGTTTCTCACACTGCTGACAGCAGTTGTTATTGAAATATCAGGTAAAAATACTTGTAAACATTTTCTAATAAATGAATTCATTGTATTGCAGTTTAATAAGGAATTGTATAACTGCTTGTGATCTACTACAGTTATGGGATCCATTATATGGAAATTCATTATCAAGAAAGATTAGATTTACTGGAAGGCCATATCCCATAGAGTTCATTTTTAGTAGATTTAAGGAAAGGAGATCCAAATAACGGGAAATATTCCTTATCTGGAAAATCCCAATTACCGAGAATTCTGGATGACAGGTCCCCTATATAATCATTTAAAGCCCCACCATTTGTTTTCTTTACAAACATGAGATCATTGTGATGTAATGTATCAGAAGAAAATCAAAGCAAGTTTCCACTCCCACACTCGTGTCAAGAAGAAGTAGAAATGGGATCATACACAGGGGCTCTATTTATATGTCCCAGCATGCACTGTGTTGTATCCAACATGTGACTCTTGCCTATACCAATTCAAATCTTTATACATTAGTCAGTGAATGGAGTATTGGGTGGGATTGTTGCCAAATAATATTTCAGTAGTGAGTTCTCCATTCTATGGTTGACTGATGATGTTTCAGCACTAGTTGAATTGAGGTTTAGTTGTTTTAGTAGTTTTTAAATGACAGGCTACAGTTGGTCTGGAAGAGAGATGAGGCTAGTCACAGTAAGGCAGGACCTGGGACGATCATGACTTCCAAAACTCCCAAAATGTATAAATTGTTGAATTAGGATTGTTGCTCAAGTAATAGAGTTGGTAAAATCCAAAATCATGACAGCCCAGAATTGTATCATTATCATTTTGTATCATTATCAGTTATATCCCATAACATGTTCCAAAAGGTGTTACTGATCCGACCTCAAAAAAAAGGAAAATGGGGAAAAAAACAGTGCCGTATTACTCACTTAACTTAAAGTGCAAGTGAAAAGGATCCAGACATACTCATGTTTTTTTATAAATAAAGGAAAAAGGTATTTTAGGGTAGATAGATACCCACAAACCAAGAAGCGATATCTCTAGTGGTTGATTATACTCACAAACACATATTATGTTTCACTCATCAATAATATTGTTGCTCCCGAGATTCCCCCTTTGGGCAATAAAGAGTGGCATGGTTTTATGGTTCTTTAATAATAAAATATATTGCACTTACAATGATCCACTTTAAAAAGAACTCTAAAACCAAAAAGGCTCTTCCGCAGCATAGACTGAGATGTCTGCGGCGTCCCTCAGTGCTCACTGCGCATGTCCGTATTGCTTCCGCTTCCGTCCCCACTGATGCATTTCGCCGAATAGGCTTCTTCCTTGAGTGATGACATGTGTTCCAACGGTCCACTCTTTATTGTCCGACACCACTGAATTTTTCAACTTGGAACCAGACATGCTAATTGTTACATTAGATATCAAATCTTTGTATATATGTATTAGGCATGAACAAGGAATGAAAGCAGTAGAGTATTATTTATTGGAAGATGGAGATTTAAGTGATGAATCTAAAGATTTTATTCTGGGCATTGAATTTATACTCAATCATATTTTTTTGTATGAGGACCATCATTATTTACATACCTGCGGTTCTGCCATGGGGACACGCTTCGTGCCGAGCAACGCAAATTTATTTATGGGTCATTTATAGGATAAGGTACTCAATTTTGCCTGTCCCTATGGAAACATTATATTGGTTATATAATAATTATATGGAATAAAGGGGAAATAGAACTTGTTAAATTTATAGAAGAACTCAATAGGAATGATATCAATTTTCCCTAAATTATAGTTCTGATTTGATGAATTTTTTAGATCTTCAACTTTACATAGAAGAGGGACAAATACACACATGTAAATAATTACGTTTTAGCGTCCAGTAATTAAAAACCCAAAGTGGATCAAAAATATCCCAAATGGACAATGTAGACGTGTAAGAAAAATTTACAATAATTTACAAGATTATGACAAACAGTTGAAAATCTTGTCAAATAGGTTTGTTGACAAAGGTTAAAAGAAAGAAAAGATAGAAAATGTATGTGAGGTTGTGAGGATAGAGGTGAGATGTTGAAATATAAGAAAGAAAAAAAAAGAGAGAAGAGTTTTGATCTATGTTTTGTAACTCAGAATAATCCCAGAGCAAAGGAAATTAAAAATATTGTTGAGAATTGGGAAGTTTTGTCTAGATAAATCATTGAGACCCCTACTCCCAGAAAAACCTAAAATTATCTTTCAAAAGGCCCCCAAATTGCCCCCAAATTGAAACAAAAATTGGTATGTGCCCATAAGATAAATAAGGAACATAAAAACTCTAAGGAATGTTTTAAAGGTTTTTTAATTGTTTAAAATTTTTAATTTTTAATCTTTGTAAATCCTGCAGATACACAAAAAAGACTAAAACATTTAATAGTGATATAACTGGAGAAATTTCATATTCAGGATTTAATTAAATGTGACACAACTGATGTTATATATCTATTGCAGTGCCCTTGTGGCTTCCAATATTTGGACAAAACCAATAGAAAAATAAAGGAAAGAATAGGGGAGCACATATTTAATATTAGTAAGGGCTACACTGATCATCTTGTATCAAAACATTTCTTGGAACAACATAACAAGTGACCAGCAGGTTTACTTTGGTAAAGAGAGGGTTAAAGGAGAAGGAAAGCTACCAAGGCAGTTTATTGCCAATAGATTAGCCACAGCAGTGCAAACTAGAGCACCATTTTTATTCTTTAGAATGCTTTACCATACCTGAGTAAACAGCTCTAGACACTGTCTCTGTTAGTTAGGATAGCAGCCGCCATTTTAGCTTGGTGTAACATCACTTCTTGCCTAAAGGTGGCCATACATGGATAGATCCGCTCGTTTGGCGATGTCGCCAAACGAGCGGATCTCCCTCCGATATGCCCACCTTGAGGTGGGCAATATCGGGCAGATCTGATCGTGGGCCCTAGGGCCCAACGATCGGATCCTAGCATTCGGTAAACGGCGGTCGGATCGCGGGACCGCATCAACGAACAGATGCGGCCGCGATCCGACGGGATTTTCTGTCCCATCCGATCGAGATCTGGCTGACTTTCGGCCAGATCTCGATCGGGGAAGCCCGTCGGGGGCCCCCGTACACGGGCCAATAAGCTGCCGACACAGTCTGTCAGCAGCTTTTATCGGCCCGTGTATGGCCACTTTGAGTCTCTTCCTGCTCACTCAGAGCTCAGAGCTCAGATTACAGCAATAAGGGGAGGAGGGAGGGGGGAAATGGAGAGGGAGTAGGGGAGAGGAACAAACTGAGCATGCTCAAGCCCTAGCCCTGGAGGTTTAAGCTGAAAACAGTAAGTCTGATACAGAAGCCCATGAGTACACAATAGAAGGAAAGAAATGTGCTGTTTCTTTTGACAGAGGACTCAGAGCAGCATTACTTTGAGGGTTTACTGGTGTATTTATATAGATCTTTCTAATAAAGCTAACTATATAATACCATATAATATTGCAACTTAGTCCCACTCCCGATCAATGACATTGATCGTTATATATGTGTGAAGTGGGTTTCTCTTTTAACACAGATTGGGCCAATATCTACCTCCATGTGATTTTTAACCAAATTAATTTGGGCAGGTCAATGAACTTTCATGGGATTGTATTTAACAGAAGCATTTAGCTAATGAATTGAAAATGAATTTGAGGTGTATCTAGTGTTAACTTAATTTCATGTGAATTTAATAATGAATTTCTATAAGTAAGTTGATGAATTTTTATTTGATTTAGTATAAAAAACACATGCACTATATAATATATTAGGATTAATTTATTTGCTAATCCAGTAGGTCACCTTGATCATTGAAAATATGCATAAATTGTAGAGTTTCGGCAATAAAGATGTCGATTCTGCCTAAGTTTTTATATCTTTTTGAGACTTTGCCAATCCCTGTGCCTTTTAAGGTTCTTAAAGGTATCCAAACAATGTGTCATGATTTCATTTGGTCCAATCGTAGACATCGGATTACTAGGAAAGTGTTAACCCTACCGCTTCAGCAGGGAGGACTGGGTGTCCCTTCTTTCAGGATTTGTTCTCCTTTCATTTATAGTGACTAGATCGTACTGTGACTTTCTGCTATCTATTTTAGACAGTAGGCTGGGATGCGGATTGATTTGACACTTGCAGATGTTAGCTTTGTACCCAACCTGCCGTTTATTGTATGAAGATATCAACTGGAAATGTTATTCTATATTTCTTGAATGATTACTTTACTGTGAACCATCTTGTATCTTTTTCAATAAAAAATATAAGTAAAAAAAAGAAAATATGCATAAATTAATTTTTAACATTTACATAATGGATGAACTGGGTGACCTCAAATTAATTTAATAAAGATAAAAAGTTGAGTGCGGATCAAGAGATACTTTTGCCCACTATTTAAGTTTGAAATTTGTCTATCTCCCGCACCACCCATTAATAAGGGTAGTGTAAATCTTCAAATATACTAGTAGAGTGCACCTCCATTTGTTTAAATTATATTGTAATAAGAACAGATCTGTTTTTTTATTTATTGGTATGTCATTAAAGTAGTGATACGAGAATTAGGACATTGTGAGCATATCGATAAAGTTACAAAATTCAGTGGTGTCAGACAATAAAGAGTGGACCGTTGGAACACATGTCATCACTCAAGGAAGAAGCCTATTCGGCGAAATGCATCAGTGGGGACGGAAGCGGAAGCAATACAGACATGCGCAGTGAGGGACGCTGCGGACATCTCAGTCTATGCTGCGGAAGAGCCTTTTTGGTTTTAAAGTTCTTTTTAAAGTGGATCATTGTAAATGCAATATATTTTATTATTAAAGAACCATAAAACCATGCCAGTCTTTATTGCCCAAAAGAAATATCTCGGGAGAAACAATATTATCGATGAGTGAAACATAATCTATGCGTTTATGAGTATAATCAACCACCAGAGATATCGCTACTTGGGGTGAGGGTATCTATCTACCTTAAAATACCTTTTTCCTTTTATATACAGTACAAAAAAACACGGTGTACTAAATTTGATGTTGTATGAGTATGTCTGGAATCTTTTCACTTTAAGTTAAGTGAGTAATACGGCACTAATAATGTGTGCATGCAATTGCACTGAGGTGTGAATTTTGTGAAGAACCCTACACTATATATATATTTTTTTGTTTTCTTCCTATTTTCCTTTTTTTTTTTTAGCTCCGATCAGTAACACATTTTGGAACATTTGAACTTTCGGAGGTTGAAGAGAACCTACACGTTCTCTGGGGATCACATTTGGTTTGGGACTTTGTATACAGTATATCTTTTTTTTTTGCATATCATAACATGTTTCAATGTGAAATTATTGCTTAAATGTATGTCTGTTGGAGTTGCTGTGAGACCTGTGATATCCCTCTCCCCAAACTGGACCCCAATGAGTCTGTAACTCTGACCTGTAATGTGACTCCTACTGCCCAATGGAACCTGAGATATTCCTGGTACAGGGACGGACACCGGATATCTGGGGATCAGCAGAGACATGTGATTATGTCTGCCAGAGAGACAGACAGTGGAACCTACCAGTGCCAGGCTGGTGCCAATGAAAAAAGTGATTCTGTTACACTGCATATAAAGACAAGTGAGTAAAAAATATCAAATTAGAAAAAAGTCCAGAAAATTCCCAGGTTGGAAAGGGAATATTTACTCACAGCTTGTGTAATGTTTTTCTATATTTCAGGTTGGCTCATCCTGCAGGCAAACCCCGCTGTTCATGAAGGGGACTCCCTGTCTCTCAGGTGTCACAGTCGGTCTGGATATATTACAAGGAATCAAGTATTTTACAAGGACAATAAGATCATTGAGTCCCCAGTCAGTGACTCTGTATTACACATAGGAAGAGTGAATGTTACTACATCTGGTACATACAAGTGTGAAAAAGCAATATATACCAGTATTTACAGTGATAAAAAATACATTTCAGTCTCAGGTAAGATCCAGCTGAAAGCAATGTTACATTCAGTGGAAAACTTACCTCCCAAAACCTGAGAAACTATTTATTGTTTGCAAAAATGTAAATATTGGAAAAAAGCGGGTTATTCAAAACAGGATTGTTAATAAACAAAAGCAATTGGCTGCAATCAGTTATCCCCAACATGTAAGTAAATGTGCCCATACATAAGCATTATTATAGCAAGTGCCACCCACATATTAGGAGACATTTACATCCCCCACAGACTGTGCAAAGGGAAAGAAATGGCTCAATCATATTGGAGAGCAGAGACCTAAGGATTTCTCCATTAATACCCAACTGATTGTGTTACTTAGTGCTGTATGAGTGGTAGGTGGGGGGTATGTAGACACACTTGCACCCCCGGGATTATAAATGACCACTAATAATGTTATTTTCTCTAGTTTGGTAGAAAAGAGATTTTAAATATGGCAGCACAGGGGGTTATTGGTTAGATCTATTGTCCACTGCATGGCAGGTTATATATTATTATAATCTACAGTCTGGTCATTTCTTTATGGGATCAGACTGTAAATTATATTCTTATAAACAGGCAGCTCCTACTTCATTGTAAACATGCCATTTATAATTTATTGTGATCTCTTCTAGAACTTTCTCCCCATGCTCACTGTCTGTCACTTGTCTAAAAGCCTAACATAAGCAGGGATCCCCCAAATCAAGGATTCAGTTCGGGATTCAGCAAGGATTCTGCCTTTTTCAGCAAGATTCAGATTCGTCCAAATCCTTGTGCTTGGCTGAACTGAATCTAAATCCTAATTTGCATATGTAAATAAGGGTAGTGACATTTTCAACAAGGAAGTAAAAAAATGTTTTCCACTTTTTCCTTTCCCGATTAATATTCAGACTCATTTCAATATTCAAAATATTTCATGAAGGAGTTAGGGATTCGTCTGAATCCCAAATAGTGGATTCAGTGCATCCCTAAACATAAGCCGTTATTATTTTATAAAAATGTGCTGGAAAATCATACCCCATGTCACATTTGTACAGCCATATTTCTTCAGCAAAGAGAGAAAGCTCTTGACACCTTGGAGTTATGTGACCTGTATAAAAGCACTTTTTTATGGTCTGTGACTCATAGTACCTTTTTAAATTACAGTTGGGGGTAAATTTTCCACTGTAAGAAACATTATATAACACTATAATACTAAAATATATCTATTTATGTATACAATGTTTTGATTATCGTTCTAAAAAGTCTCTCAGAAATAATTTACACACCACACCTAGTATGCTAAGCAAAACATTCTTACAGATAAGGTTTGTAAGAGAATAAGAGACACATCATCATTTGAGCAAAGGAAGCAAGCATCTTTATCTGCTCCAAGCAACTGGGAGATCCCGATTTAGTTGGCAGAGAAGCCTTAAAACAGTGTACAAGGATCCCGGGCAACAGACCCATTTAGTTCACAGGAGAGATCTCAACCAACAAAATGGGGACCCCCAGTTCTATATTCTTTAATTAAAAATGAGCTCATATCCTTATTAAACCACTTGTTCAACAACAGATCTTGCTTCTCATGCACTCATCAGGAGCTGGCCAGGCTTCCAACAAACACACTCGAAGCTGAGATCTCATCTTATTAGTTAGTATTATTTGAGTACATATTCTTTCCTTGGCTATTGTACAGGACTGGTAAATTAGTCTCCCAGTAGTGTTATAGATGCCTAACTGGGTCCTAAATTACAGTTAAGAGGGGGGACCTGATTCCTTATCCTGCTCAACTCTATGTCCCCTGTAGTTTAACCAGTGTCCAGTAGATGACACCGTGCTAAAGTATAAAGTCCTGGGCAGCCATGTGCTCACGGCCATTTTGTGTCTAAGCCCTAGCCCGAGCAGGCAGGCAGGGTAAAGTGGAACCTAGACAGGTCAGGTCTAGTCAGGATAGGCTACTCACATTAAGACCGACAGGCTATTTAGCCGAGCAGCTTGAGGCTCCTCGGAGGATTGTGAGTGGGATTATAATCCTGGGTACTAATTGCCCAGAGTAGGTACTAAGTGTACAGACCTAGGGATGTAGAGATCCACCTCAGGTTCCACTTAGGGAAAAGGCTGAAAGCTGGGTGTACCTTCTCATTGCTGTATATGTTCTCTTACCTGCAGGGACTGATACTGGTGTTGTGAGTATATGCCTATCCACTGTTGCTGTATGATCCTGCTTGCTCTTTATATCTTGCTCAATAAAAAATTCTCTGGTTAAGTTATAAGAACTAGTGATGGGCGAATAAATTTGTCAGGTGCAAATTCATAGTGAATTTAAATGAACTAAATTTGTAAAACTGTGGCGAAAATCCGCCGGCGTCAAAAAAAAAATTGGACATGCGTCGGAACAGTCCCTCACGTTAAAATTGCCGTGCGTCCAAATTATTCAGATGGCTATTGACTTTAATGCATTTGGACAAAATAGGTGCATGTCAAATTGTCACGTGTGTCAAAGTGTTTTGCAAATTTTTCACCTTTTTGAGAATTCGCGGGAAATTCGCTAATTTTTCGGTGAGGCGAAACGGGACAAATTCACCCATTACTAAAAAGCAATATGTGTGTGTGTAAATTAGAACATAAAATTCACTTATTTTCAAGTCAAACTTCAGATAAGTACAATGCCATAACTCAAGCCAATAACTGGGATTTGTCCTGTAACACAAGGAAATAGGGAATATGCATTATGGAATGGTATCGCTGAGTAATTGAACCACAATTAAAGGGAATCAATGGCTGCACAGATCATTCTACTGCTATACAATCCAGAACTCACACATATAACTACATGGTTACACACATAAGTCACTAAAAGCAATTGTATACTTATCTTTCTGAAAGAGTTGCTTCAATGGCCACATTTAGAACAGAGGGCAAGTTTGAATGTGTTCCTGAACTTGCAAGTTCTTTTCATGCTCAATATGTTACAAAGTCTGCAACTGTTAAACATCACTACTAACAGTCTAACTTTGTCTGCACTTAGGGGCAGATTCACTAAGGGTCGAATTTCGAAGTTAAAAATACTTCGAAATTCGACCCTCGAATTTAAATCCTTTGACTTCGAATATCGAAGTCGAAGGATTTAGCGCTAAACGTTCGATCGAACGATCGAAGGATTTTTCGTTCGATCGAACGATTAAATCCTTCGAATCGAACGATTCGAAGGATTTTAATCAAACGATCGAAGGAATATCCTTCGATCAAAAAAAGTTTAGCAAGCCTATGGGGACCTTCCCCATAGGCTAACATTGACTTCGGTAGGGTTTATCTGCCGAAGTAGGGGGTCGAAGTTGTTTTTTAAAGGGAAAGTACTTCGACTATCGAATGGTCGAATAGTCGAACGATTTTTACTTCGAATCGTTCGATTTCGTTCGAATTCGAACGAATTTAACCAATTCGATGGTCGAAGTACCCAAAAAATACTTCGAAATTCGAATTTTTTTCATTCGAATCCTTCACTCGAAGTTAGTGAATCTGCCCCTTAGTGTAGGAAATGAAGATTTCACTGGAGAGCTTTTTTTAGTGAAACAGTGAAGATGTTTATTCAAGATGCATTAAAGCACTACATGTTTCGGACCTCTGGGGTCCTTCTTCAACTGCACCAGAAGAAGGACCCCAGAGGTCCGAAACATGTAGTGCTTTAATGCGTCTTGAATAAACATCTTCACTGTTTCACTAAAAAAAGCTCTCCAGTGAAATCTTCATTTCCTACATGATATCGCTTTTCTGGACGTGGCAAACCCAGATCACTGTTGGATTGAGCCATCACTGACAGATACGGTTTGTGGCAACAAGTTTTTTGCAAGTCTGCACTTAGTGACCTGATCAGAACATTTTGTTTTATGTCCCATGACTGTGCATTTTCAAAAAGGCCGACTTACAGCCCTTAATTCTCATAAAATACCCCCCCCCCCTTCCCTTTATATCATACCAAACCCTTGGAGAAAGGACATCTGAGTTGGGATGTAAAATATCAGACAAAGACACAATTATAAATATATAACAGCCATAAAGAAATCATGTCACAATCATACTGCCATGTGATCACCTTACACAGCAGCATTGGGTAGGCAAGTGGCATGTGGCACCCATGGACATCACCCTCCTGGTACCCTTGACTGAGGAGCTAACTGGCCACTGGCACACCTGTACTAAACACTGGGGCCTAGCAGCCACCCCTAGCAAACATTCCTCTAGCTTTGTGTGTTCCTGGGGGTGTTTAGGTTGACACTGAAGGAAAAGGTCCTGAGAACATTGTGTAACTTTCCTCAGTGGTGTGTCAATAGTCTTAAGTCAGTTATAGAGTTATAGGCATTTTTGAACAATATTTTATATATACATAATCACAAGGGGATGTGAGGATTTCAGCCAAAAATTATTGCTACTTACCTTGCCTTTCATAAAAGATCCATGACAACAAAGAGGATATGTGCCTACAGCATACATCCTCAGCATCATTCTATTGTACTAAACATAGCTTTATTCTACGAATACATTGATTACATTGTATTCATACTGTGCATTTAATTTTTCTGTTATATTTTTGCAGAGCTTTTTACTGCTCCTAAAGTTAAAGTGAGGCCAGATCAGGTGACAGAAGGAGATCACATGACCATAACATGTGACACAAAGCTCAGCCCACACAGAGAGACTACAGAGCTGCAGTTTGTTTTCTACAGAAATGGGCACAATGTGCAGGGATTCAGTTCATCCAACCAATATGGAGTCCCCTCAGCTCAGCTGGAGGATTCTGGGAATTATACCTGTGAGGTACAAACTCCATCCGGCAGTGTGAGGAAGAGGAGCAACGTGACACATATCCTGATACAGGGTGAGCAGGATTTTTTTTAATCAATTAAAAAAGTCACAGACACAGATATGCCTGTACGTTATTTGTAAATCAAGGCCACCATTACTGAACATAGATTCAAACAGTTTCATTTTGAAAGGGAAATTGTACCAATACAAATATATTTATTTTTTTAGAGCTCTTCTCTTATCCAAAAATAAAAGTGAGACCAGCTAATTTGACAGAAGGAGATCACATGACCATAACATGTGACACAAAGCTCAGCCCACACAGAGCGACTACAGAGCTACAGTTTGTTTTCTACAGAAATGGGCACAATGTGCAGGGATTCAGTTCATCCAGTCAATATGGAGTCCCCTCAGCTCAGCTGGAGGATTCTGGGAATTATACCTGTGAGGTACAAACTTCATCCGGCAGTGTGAGGAAGAGGAGCAACATGGCACCTATCCACATACAGGGTGAGTATGACATTTTTTTACAGAATGACATAGACTGGTAACATTATAGTAAGTTCTGACCAGACCACTTTTACTCAGCATGAACAGGTGCAGGATTCATTATCCAGAAGCCCAGTATCCAGGAATCTCTGAATTACGGAAAGGTCATCTCCTATAGGCTCAATTTTTTCCAAATAATGCAAATATTTAACAATTGTTTTTTTTTTTCTGTGTAATAATAAAACAGTCGCTTGTACTTGACCCAAACTAAGATACAATGAATCCTTATTGGAAGCAAAACCAGCCTATTGGGTTTATTTAATGTTTATATGATTTTCAAGTAGACTTAAGGTATGAAGATCCAAATGACAGAAAGATCCATTATCCAGAAAACCCCAGGTCCTGAGCATTCTGGATAACAGGTCCTATACCTGTACTTAAAAGGTTTCATTCAAAATCGAAATTGTACTAGTAAATATAGTAAAATATATTTATTTTTTTCTAGAGATCATCTCTTATTTACAAATAAAAGTGAGGCCAGATCAGGTGACAGAAGGAGATCACATGACCATAACATGTGACACAAAGCTCAGCCCACACAGAGAGACTACAGAGCTGCAGTTTGTTTTCTACAGAAATGGGCACAATGTGCAGGGATTCAGTTCATCCAACCAATATGGAGTCCCCTCAGCTCAGCTGGAGGATTCTGGGAATTATACCTGTGAGGTACAAACTCCAACCGGCAGTGTGAGGAAGAGGAGCAACATGGCACCTATCCACATACAGGGTGAGTATGACATTTTTTTACAGAATGACATAGACTGGTAACATAATAGTAAGTTCTGACCAGACCACTTTTACTCAGCATGAACAGGTGCAGGATTCATTATCCAGAAGCCAAGTATCCAGGAATCTCTGAATTACGGAAAGGTCATCTCCTATAGGCTCAATTTTTTCCAAATAATGCAAATATTTAACAATTGTTTTTTTTCTTTCTGTGTAATAATAAAACAGTCGCTTGTACTTGACCCAAACTAAGATACAATGAATCCTTATTGGAAGCAAAACCAGCCTATTGGGTTTATTTAATGTTTATATGATTTTCTAGTAGACTTAAAGTATGAAGATCCAAATGACAGAAAGATCCATTATCCGGAAAACCCCAGGTCCTGAGCATTCTGGATAACAGGTCCCATACCTGTACATAAAAGGTTTCATTCAAAATCGAAATTGTACTAGTAAATATAGTAAAATATATTTATTTTTTTCTAGAGATCATCTCTTATCTACAAATAAAAGTGAGTCCAGATCAGGTGACAGAAGGAGATCACATGACCATAACATGTGACACCAAGCTCAGCCCACACAGAGAGACTACAGAGCTACAGTTTGTTTTCTACAGAGATGGGCACAATGTGCAGGGATTCAGTTCATCCAACCAATATGGAGTCCCCTCAGCTCAGCTGGAGCATTCTGGGAATTATATCTGTGAGGTACAAACTTCATCCGGCAGTGTGAGGAAGAGGAGCAGAAGGTCATATATTCAAATACAGAGTGAGTGAAAGCTAACCCTCCTCCTAAATGATATTACTTATACAGTAGGCTCCTTAGTTCTTTTAGTTCTACTTCTGCATGTGATGTGAAATATAAAGTAGAATTCTATTATTTCATATATTTCATTTAGACCATTTCTTTCAAAAGAAACATATAGCATTTCTGAATGATGAAAATGTTCATTAATTAACGCAATATAGACTGGAGGCTATCATCCCTACACTCATTTAGGTTAAAGCAATCTTGTTTATTATACATAACCAACGAGAACAGGCATTTAGAACATTTCAGTCCTTGCAGGGGCCTTCTTCAGGGATTAAAAAAAAGTATTTACTTACAATATTTATTGATAAAGACCACCCTACACCTCACCTGCTGAATCTTCTGAGGAAGAAGCGGGAAGGACAAAAATTGGAACTGTTGTGCCAAAAACTTGAAGTGGCATGACACCACTTCCGCATCGACTAGCTGTCACGCTGAGGTTGTGGGGATCAGAAGTCTATTCCCAGAGAGCATTTCTCTAAAATAAAACCAAACAATACAGAGGTACTTTATGTATCTCAAGCTTAAATGAATTGTTCAGTATAAAAATAAATAGACTGTGCAAAATAAAAAATGTATCTAATATAGTTAGTTATACAAAAATGTAATGTATAAAGGCTGGAGTGACTGGATGTGTAACATAATAGCCAGAACACTACTTCCTGCTTTTCATCTCTCTTGCTTTCAACTGATTGGTTACCAGGCAGTATATATCTTACATTAATAAAACTACATATAATATTATAATCAACATTATTACTTTGTATTTAAAGGCAAGTTTCATTGTTCCTTATAGATGGCTATCTGGCTTCCCTGGTGCCATCTCTCACTGGAATACTGGCAGTTTTGCTTTTCATTGCTGGAATCGTTGCTTTCAAGTTGCGGCACAAAATTTCAGCATTCCTATTCTGCCACTCGCTTCACCCCAAAACAGGTAACTAAGCAGAAAACTGAACTCTGCAAATAAACTACAGTGTTCTTTTGATTTCATTGAACAATGTTGATTGTATATAGGAATACTGTATATGCTATACCAGTTTCATTGCCAATTTAAAGACTTTGAAGCATGAATAGAAGGGACATTTTCTGCACATAGTAAAAATCGACCCTATACTGATCTACTGATGAAGGACTCTTAGGCTGAAGGAACATGAAGTATTGGCTCCACTGCTTTCAGCCTGTATTTATTTTGTAGGCTAAGAGAAGTAGATCTGCTCCTTCCCCAGCTCAGTTTATCTGCACAAAATAGTGCAACTTCTGTGGAGTGCAGGTTGCCCCCAAAATGGCTACTTTCATGTTTTTGACCCAAGCTCTGCTATCCTCCATACAGTGTCAACTGGCCTACTGGGATGCCAAGAAAAATCTAGGACGGCCCAGGTGTCTTACTGCTGAACGTTTGGCCTATTTCATGGTCATTCCTATCTCTTTAAGGGGGGAAAAAAGTAAAATAGATGGAATAATAGATTATAGTATTAAAAAAAAGAGACTAGGAGAATAGAGGTTGAGTGAGGAGAGGGAGAATAATAGCACTGAGAGTGAGCCCCTGGTCTAAGGGTTTTTTTTAGTGGGCCCATGGTCTAAGGGTTTTGGGAGGGCCCCTAGTGTCCCAGTCTGACACTGGCTCCATATGTCTTCAGCCTTAGTATTTGGTACATAGGCTGCTCTATGGCTAGACTACATTGACTTGGAACAGGGATGGGAGAGCAAAAAAGTAGCTGGCAAAGGAAATAGTTTCTGTATTCCTGCTGACAAAAGATCAAACTGATTTGAATTTCTTTAAAGCTTTTTAGTGTTTTCAGCTAACACAACCTCCCCCACCTGTGGGCCAGACCTGCATTAGCAAGTCTACCGTACTATATCAGTGTACGAAAAAAAGAGTAAAATGTATGAAAAATGTAAAGTAATCATTAATACATATATGTCAGGGAGCCGGGAGCTCCCTCCAGGGAGGTTGTCAGGACCAAGGAGGAAGCCCTCTTGAGGGAACAAGGTCGCGGTGTCCAAAGGGTTAAACGAAGAATAGTCAGGATCAGGCAAGAGTTCACAGGCAGGCAGAATACAAACAAAGTCCAAAGTCCAGGCAAAGGGTCAGGAAACAGATCAGGAACACGATTTAGGCAATAAGGCAGACAGGAAACCCAGGATACTCTTTAGGGAAGTAATCCTATTCTTGGGCGCCATTCTGGCGTCTAGTTGGCGTTTTTATTTTCAAATTTGGCGCCATTCTGACGTCATTGACGCTCTTGCGCCGACGTCGGCGCGCTGACGTCATTGCGCCGGCGCCGCTACCCACGTGGCGGCCATGGGCGCCGCCATTTTGGGAGCGACACCGGCAAGGAGGGACGCGCCGCCCGGAGCTCCGGGCGGCGATCGTGACAGTACCCCCCCCCTCACGGGGGCCTCCGGACCACCAGGACTTGGCTTCTGGGGAAATTTGGAGTGGAACTCCCTCACCAGACGAGGAGCGTGAACATCACGGTGTCCTTCCCAGGAGCATTCTTGAGGGCCAAAGCCCCTCCACTGAATGAGGTACTGAAGGGACCCTCTGGAGATCCTGGAGTCTAGGATTTTCTCCACCTCGTACTCGAGTTGACCCTCCACAGAGATGGCAGGAGGAGGAGATTGACCGCCAGAGAACCGGTTGGTGATGGCGGGTTTCACCAGAGACACGTGGAACACGTTGGGGATTCTCATCTCTGGTGGAAGCTGGAGTCTGACAGCCACAGGGTTGATTATCTCCAAGATGGGAAATGGACCCACGAATTTTGGACCCAACTTGGGAGATGGTATCTTCAACCGGATATTCCTGGAAGAGAGCCAGACATTATCACCCACCTTGTAGGGAGGAGAGGATCTTCGACGACGATCCGCGAAAGTCTTATGAACAAGAGCGCTCTTCTCTAGGTTCAACTTGGTAGCAGCCCAAATAGCAGACATATGGGCTGCGGAATCGTCAGCAGCCGGGACGTCAGATAGCACAAAGTCTTGGGGAAAAGCTTGAGGATGCTGACCATACACCGACATGAACGGAGACCTCCCTGTAGAGGAATGACAAGCATTATTATGAGCGAATTCTGCCCATGGGAGGAGATCAGACCAGTCATCCTGGCAGAGGGATACGTGGTTCCTCAGGAACTGTTCCAGGGCTTGGTTGACACGTTCAGCTGCCCCATTCGTCTGCGGATGGTATGCAGATGAAAACTGAAGAACAATTCCCAGGTCTTTGCATAGGGAACGCCAGAATTTGGCAGTAAACTGGGTGCCTCTATCGGAGACGATCTACACCGGGAAACCATGCAGGCGGAAGATGTACTGGATAAATAGCTGGGACAACTCCACCGCAGAGGGCAATTTCTTCAGAGGGATGAAATGGGCCATTTTGGAGAATCGATCAATGACAACCCAGATCACAGTGTTCCCACAAGAGGGAGGAAGTTCGACAATGAAGTCCATGGACAGGTGGGTCCAGGGACGGGAAGGAACCGGCAAAGGCTGTAGTAACCCACTGGGGTGGGAGTGGCTTGACTTAGATGTGGCACAAACATTACAAGCAGCAACAAAGTCCTTCACATCTTTGCGGATATCAGGCCACCAGACCAGGCGTCGTAAGAGTTCAAGAGTCTTAGCTGGGCCAGGGTGTCCGGCTTGCCTGGAGCAATGGGTCTGTTGCAGGATAGGCAGACGCAGCTCAGGAGGAACAAATGCCATTCCAATGGGAGTATCTGAAGGAGCAGAAGACTGACCAGCCAGGATTTGGTCGGCAAACTGTGGATACAGGGAGGCATTAATCTTGACTGGAGGGATGATTGGCTCTTGTCTCTCAGGAGAGCGGTCCACCGGAGTGAAGCTACGAGACAAGGCATCGGCCTTCCGATTCTTGGAGCCTGGTCGATAAGTCAAGATAAAATTAAATCGAGAGAAGAAGAGAGCCCACCTTGCTTGTCTGGGGTTTAGCCTCTTGAGGGACTAGATGAACTCGAGATTCTTATGATCGGTGTAAATCTGAACAGGAATCAGAGAACCCTCCAGGAGGTGACGCCACTCTTCAAGGGCAAGTTTAACAGCCAAGAGTTCTCGGTTCCCGACATCGTAGTTCTGCTCTGCGGACGAGAATTTCTTGGAGAAATAAGCACAGGGATGCAACTTCCCATCAGCGGGGTGTCTCTGAGACAGGATGGCTCCGGCTCCGACTTCAGAAGCATCAACTTCGATGCAGAAGGGTAGTTCGGGATTGGGGTGTCGGAGGACAGAAGCGGACGTGAAGGCCTCTTTCAAGGACTGAAAAGCTTCAATGGCAGATGGAGGCCACAAGCTGGGTTTACCCCCTTTCCGGATGAGGGCCAGGATAGGTGCAATGCGGGAAGAGAACCCCCGGATGAACTGTCGATAGTAGTTAGCAAATCCGATAAATCTCTGGATTGCCTTGGTACTCAGCGGGAGAGGCCACTCCTGGATGGCAGACACTTTCACGGGGTCCATCTCAAATCCCTCAGGAGAGATAATATATCCTAGGAAGGGGATCTTGGACACCTCGAAGACGCACTTCTCCAACTTGGCGAAGAGAGAGTTCTTCCTCAGACGAGAGAGTACCTCCTTCACCTGGGAGCGATGGCTTTCTAGGTCTTTAGAAAAGATCAAGATGTCGTCCAGGTACACGACTACGAACCTTCCTAGGAGATCCCGGAACACATCGTTAACAAACTCCTGGAAGACGGCAGGGGCATTGCAAAGGCCGAAGGGCATAACGAGATATTCATAGTGCCCGTCACGAGTGTTGAAAGCCGTCTTCCATTCATTACCCTCACGGATGCGAATGAGGTTGTACGCCCCACGGAGATCCAACTTAGTGAAGATTTTAGCCCCCTTCAGTTGGTCAAAGAGTTCGGCAATCAAGGGCAAGGGATACCGGTTCTTAACCGTAATCTTATTAAGACCCCGGTAGTCGATGCAAGGATGAAGGCCTCCATCCTTCTTTTCCACGAAGAAGAATCCAGCCCCGGCAGGAGAGGTAGAAGGGCGAATAAACCCCCGCTGAAGATTTTCTTGGATATACTGCTTCATAGCAGTGGTCTCCGCTGGAGAGAGAGGATAAGTACGACCTCTAGGGGGCATGGTTCCAGGCAGGAGATCGACAGGACAACCGTATTGTCGATGTGGAGGAAGGAATTCTGCAGACTTCTTACAGAACACATCAGCGAATTCCTTGTAAAAGGGGGGTAGAGTCTTCAGATCAGACAAAGAGATATTCACCCTCTGGAGGGGTTCAGCAGGAAGACAGTGCTGCTGGCAAAATGGGCTCCAACAGGAAATCTGTCCTGCGGACCAATCAATGGAAGGATTATGCAGGCGCAGCCAAGGGAGACCCAACACAACTGGAACGGATGGGCAGGAAATAATTAGGAACGAAAGTCTTTCTTTATGCAGCGTCCCAACCTGCACAGGCAATTCCCCAGTCGTCATGGAGATAAATTCAGCCTCCAGGGGTCTGTCGTCAATGGCTGTGACTCGGAGAGGAGTAGACAATGGGAATAAGGGAACTTCCAAGTGTTTGGCGAACTGAGCGTCCATGAAGTTCCCAGCAGCTCCAGAGTCAATGAAAGCGGAGCCGACAATAGTCTTAGTGGCTAGGCGAATCTGTAATGGAAGGAGAAACCTGTGAGTGTTCTCTTGAGACTTCGGAGTAGTGCCCCCTACATGAGTTACCCTAGATATACCTCGGGGGACAGCACTCGTGGGCTTCACCGGACAAGAGTTCGCAAAATGAGACTGTCCGCCACAATACAGACATAAGCCAGCCATTCGTCTACGGAGTCTTTCTTGTTCGGATAGACGAGCCCTTCCAACTTGCATTGGTTCCTCCGGAGGAGAAGGAGAGGCTTGAGTAGCAGGAGTCCGCAGGAGAGGTCTCTGAAAGCGAGGTGCCAGCAAGGGTTGAAATCTTTTACAGCGCTCCCTCTCTACTTGATGCTCTCTGAGCAGAGTGTCCACCTTAATAGAAAGTGCAATCAGATCCTCCAGCAGGTCAGGGAACTCTCTGGAGGAAAGATCATCTTTAATGCGAATAGACAGACCTTGATAGAATACGGCCTTATAGGCATCGTCATTCCAGGAAGTCTCAGCCATCAAAGTTCTAAAGTCAATAGCATAGTCACAGACACTGCGGTTTCCCTGCCGGAGTTGCAGAAGACGAGAAGGGGCATTAGTGACCCGACCCGGGGCATCGAACACAGTACGAAATGCTTGAAGAAAAGCCTTGGCATCAAAAGTCAGCGGAGAATTCTTCTCCCAAAGAGATGTTGCCCACTCAAGCGGTTTGCCCACCAAACGAGACATCACATACCCCACCTTGGAGCGTTCATTGGGGAAGTGCGAGGGTTGAAACTCGAACTGGATCTGGCACTGTGTAGCGAAACCTCTGCAGGCCTGTGGGTCCCCACTGAAGCGAGGAGGAGGCGGAATACGAGGCTCACCAGACGAGAAACCTGTGCTAGACGAGACGTCCGCCATGGGAGGATTTGCAGCCGCTTGGGAAGCAGGAGGCGCTGGAGGCACTCGGGAGAGAAGGGTATCGAGTGCCTGACCAATGTGGTACTGCTGGGCTTCATATTCCTGCATGCGGGATGCCAGTCCGCGGAGCGCTCGTCCGACATCAGGCGTAGCTTCCTCAGTAGGATCCATGGCCCAAGAATAATGTCAGGGAGCCGGGAGCTCCCTCCAGGGAGGTTGTCAGGATCAAGGAGGAAGCCCTCTTGAGGGAACAAGGTTGCGGTGTCCAAAGGGTTAAACGAAGAATAGTCAGGATCAGGCAAGAGTTCACAGGCAGGCAGAATACAAACAAAGTCCAAAGTCCAGGCAAAGGGTCAGGAAACAGATCAGGAACACGATTTAGGCAATAAGGCAGACAGGAAACCCAGGATACTCTTTAGGGAAGTAATCCTATTCTTGGGCGCCATTCTGGCGTCTAGTTGGCGTTTTTATTTTCAAATTTGGCGCCATTCTGACATCATTGACGCTCTTGCGCCGACGTCGGCGCGCTGACGTCATCGCGCCGGCGCCGCTACCCACGTGGCAGCCATGGGCGCCGCCATTTTGGGAGCGACGCCGGCAAGGAGGGACGCGCCGCCCGGAGCTCCGGGCGGCGATCGTGACAATATAGCAGAAATAGCTAATTGGCTGTTAGAATTTTAATATCATTTTGTTCACCAAATTAGATGAATGATAATCTAAGATTTTTATCTTTATACTTTTTCTAGATGGGATTTCTCCAAAACCGCATGTAAGGTAATTAGACCCATATTATTTAAAAAAAGAAAACTTTTACCTGACACCTCTAAAAAATCCCCACAAAATCAAACACAATAATGAACATTATAATTAACTGTACTTTCACACAGAACAGGGAATGATGAAGAGAAACACAACCAAGCAACATTGTATGAAGATACGTCAGACTTGGGTAAGGAAATTAAAAAAATTGTAAATATAGAGAAAATAAATAGGGGCGAGCAATTTTCCTTTGTAGCAGAATTTGTGCTTTTGTCAGTGTTGAAAATTATGCAAATCTGCAAACACTACCCTGTGTTTTGAAAAAATGTGGGAAAAATAAGAGTAAAAATGACAATGGCAGTATTATTTTAGCTAGGAAAAATGCAATTCTTTGCACCAGACAAAAACGGCTACAGCATTAGAATTACTTCATGCTTGTATTTGACTGGAAAAAAGTAAAAAAAGAACCCCATTGACGCCAGTGCATTTGGTGTGATAAAAAATGCCCAATAACTTCAATTCAAATTTTTCCTTTATTTTGTAAATTTTTTTGAAGAAGCCAAACAGGACAGTTTAGGTCAGCATTAAAAAATAGTTTTTTCTGATATTTGTCATTCTCTTAGTGGTCTTGACTTGCACAACACATGACATACTGTAGACAGGTGATGAAGAAAGTAGAACTTAGGAAAAGTCTAAGATATATTTGAATAATTTAGAAAGTCTCTCTCATCTCTGTGCAGCCAATTGTGGTTCCCATGTGGACGAAGATATCTGTTATACCTCCATTTATTTCAGTCATACCCAAATAGGTGAGTTATACTGATATTTGTGCTTCCTTAATGATCAGTGCTCCAGTAAAACTATTAACTGTAATGATATGGGTTGGCCTCTGAATGTGATCATATAGATCTGCTATCAATTTTTAGTTTTCCTTGTGTTAATTATGGAAACGTAGTCCTACACCTTAAGAATACAGCTCTACGGGGACCATTTACTTAGCTCGAGTGAAGGAATAGAGGAAAAATAGTTTGAATTTCGAATGTTTTTTTTGGCTACTTCGACCTTCGACTTCGAATCGAACGATTTGAACTAAAAATCGTTCGACTATCCACTATTCGATAGTCGAAGTACTGTCTCTTTAAAAAATTCTTCGACCCACCTAAAACCTACCAAGGCCAATGTTTAGCCTATGGGGAAGGTCCCCATAGGCTTCCTAACAATTTTCTGATCGAAAGAATATCCTTCAATCGATGGATTAAAATCCTTCGAATCGTTCATTTCAAAGGATTTAATCGTTCCATCGTATGATTATTCCTTCAATCGTTCGATTGTAGGAATAGCGGTAAATCCTTCGACTTCGATATTCGAAGTCGAAGGATTTTACTTTGACGGTCGAATATCGAGGGTCAATTAACCCTCGATATTCAACCCTAGCTAAATGTGCCCCTATATGTCAGAAAGTAAAGCACCAGCATGCTAACGTCCAAAGTTTTCTCTCTTCTTATGACCTTGTGGACCAGGTTCCTGCAGTATTCCAGTTCACTGTATTGTCACATTCCAAGGGCAATAAAGGTAGACTATATATATATATAGATAGATGCAAATGGAGGATCAGCACTCATTTGTAGTGAATAATCTTTATTTTGTGGGAAATTTCTGGATCACTTCTGTCAGAGTGTGGGTACTGTGGGACATTATATATAAATATAAATATATATATTTGACTTCTTGATTCTTTGGGCTTGCCAGAGTCCCCTTCCTTCAAGTTGGAATTTCTTTGCCAAGGAGAAAAACAGCAGACACTCACAGATCCCATGGACGGGCAAAGTAAAGCAACTGCAGTTTATTTTTAGGCAAATGATAGATGTGCGCACAAACCTTATGCGTTTCGTGCACTTAAGGCACTTAATCATAGGAAGGATCATTTGTTTGCCACCTTAACCCTCCAATGGGCTTCAAGGCCTACATAAGGTCTGGAGTGGTTTAGAATAATGGTGTAATTTCAGGTATTGATCAAAATATGAACTGATTTATAAATATGCCAATTATTAGTTGTCATGGTTTTAATTCTTATAAATAAATGCAGCATTTATTTTTCACAAACTTAAGTAAGTATGTGATTTATTAATTATTATTTTGTTTATTTATATTTTGTAAGCTTTATATTTTTTGTATGTTTTTTTATTAGATTCCTCTTTGCCCAGCAATACAACTGTAAGTATTGCTCAAACCTTTTAATTTAATAAATCCCTTTCACAAGTGTTAATACAGTTATAAATTATTTGTGAGTTCCTCAACCTAATGTTTTTGTCTGAATTTAACAAGAACACAACATGTTTCAATTGTTGCACTACAAAAAATGTTGTGCTGAGGAAGGACACTAATAAACCATTCATATTTCGACATCTATAAGAACAAATAACCTTTTTGTGAAAAATAAATTATTTAACATTCAGTACAGTTTAATATATTTTATAGCAATCATTTTGTCATTATTTATTTGGAGCTGTACTAAAAGTAATAGCAGTAATAATTATACTAATAATATAATCAACAATACATAATACAGATTCACAACGAAATGTGCATTTTGTTTTGTGGGGGGAAAAAACACAAAAAAATGCCAATGACTCCAACACATTTTTCAAGGGAAACAAAAGCAGGGACAAACTGGCCATTGAGTAAAATGCTTTTGCAAAATTTTAACTATATTGTATAATATCATACATTTTTCAATGATTTCGCAAATTTTTTGGTGAAGCAAAACAAAATGCAGTTTTGCTGATTGCTAATTACGATTCTTTGTATTTTTCTTCAGAATAATACGTATTGACAATGATACCATATAATAATAATAATAATAATACAGACGTGGGATCTATATGAGCTATTTTTTACTTTGTGAAGCACCCAGTCCAATGGCAACTTAAGAAAAAATATAATTATTTTGCCATTATTGTAAGTTAAAATAATGTATTTTAAGAATGAACTTATTAATTATTATTAGGTTTATTAAAAATATACACTCGATAAATGTTGAGGCTAATACAAATATCATTGCTATTAGATATGACATAATAATACTACTACTAATAATAATATAACATGGAAACAGTTATTACTCTAGGATGAATTATTATTTTTACAGGTAAGGGATCCATTATCCAGAAAGCTCTGAATTACAGAAAGCCTGTCTTCTATAGACTTCATTCTATCCAAATAATCCAAATATTTTTAAATGATTTCCTTTTTCTGTGTAATAATAAAACAGTAGCTTGTACTTGATCCCAACTAAGATATAATTAATCCTTATTGGATTATTTATTTAATGTTTACAAGATGTTCTAGTAGAAGGTATGAAGATCTAAATTACATAAAGATCCATAATTCGGAAAGCCCCAGGTCCCAAGCATTCTGGATAGCAGGTTCCATACCTGTATTATTATTAAATCTATTATTATAAAGCTCCAACATATTCCTTGGTGCTAGGCACTGAATTAGTAAGAATAAACAGTAAAACAAACAAAGCCAAATACAAGGATGGAATGAATATATATAGCAATCTATTGTCCATGTGGAACACAACAGCGGTTATTTATTAAAGTCAGAATGACAAAAATGTGAGAAAATGTTTTTTTACTATAAAATCCAGATTTTTAGTGGAAAAAAACCCTCAAATATTTCAAGATTTATTATACCCAGAGGATGGAAAAAGTCAGAATTCGAAAATCCAGCATCTCAGACCTGCCGAGGTTGTACTGTATATACCTGAAAGTCAATGGGAGAGGTCCCTATCCTATTTGGGAGTTTCTGTGGTCTGCACTGGAATTAGCCCAAAAATCTGAGTTTTAGGGCAAAAATCTGAAAAAATCAAGCGATTCAGGAAAAATCTCAGAAAAAAAATCAAACGATACGGGTTTACGTTCGATTTTATTGAGTTTTCCCCCGATCCAATTAAATCAAGCTTTTTAAATAACATATAGGGTAAGATTTACTAAGGGTCGAAGAGAATTTTCGAAGTAAAAAACTTCGAATTTCGAAGTAATTTTTTGCATATTCGACCATCGAATAGGCTACTACAACTTCGACTTCGATTCGAAGTAAAAAAAGTTTCGAAAAATCGAAGTACTGTCTCTTTAAAAAAATTCGACTTCAATACTTCGCCATCTTAAACCTGCCGAATTGCTGAGTTAGCCTATGGGGACCTTCCACAACCTATTTTCTAAGTCTTTAGAAGTCGAAGGAAAATCGTTCTATCGATGGATGAAACGTTCGTTTCGAAGGATTTCATCTTTTGATCAAACGATTTTCCTTCGACCACAGAATGGCCAAATTCGGTGAAAAAAAACTTCGACTTCGATATTCGAAGCCGAAGTCATTCAATCCGATGGTCGAATTTCGAAGTATTTTACACTTCGGAATTCAACCCTTGATAAATTTGCCCTATAAGGTCAAATTGTGGATTCTAGTTTGGTCGGACTTTTTTGTTTTAAAATGTCAGAAAAATGTATATTATAAGAAATAAACGTGGGGACACTATCAGCAAAAATATAGCTGGTAAGGATGTTTTGTAGAGTAGGTTTGAAAAAAAAAAACATATGACATTGCTGGATATTGAGCCCTTAACAGGACTAATCGGGAGGAAAACTGAAACTTTGCAAGGGCAAAGGAAGCAACTCTACAGAAATTTGGAGAATTTGGCACCTTTCTGGCAAATGCATGTCACTAATAAGAAGGGCGTGAAAAAAAATGAAATATTTAAAAAGGGAAATTTGGGATATAAACATGTCTTTATTAGGATAAACATTCTTGACTCCTTGAACTGAGTTGCAGGTCAACTCTCATATCTCTGAGCATATTGAGCAGTGTTATATCTGCAGTCATCTAATAACTGCTTGGGATTTTATTCAGGATGAACACTCTGCAAAAGTGAAGAACAAAACATCCCCCAACCAAGAGATCTCCAACACCTCCTGCATCTATGGGAATATCAACTCCAAGTAGAATGAAGAAAAGCTTATGTGCTGACATGAAGAACTGAATGATCTGATTGGCCAACCCATTAAACTTCTTTCTGAAACCTCAACTAACAAATTAAAACAGTAATCGTTTGAAAACTGATATAGTGTATTGAAATATAGTATTCCCAAATATATAGAATATACATTAATGTAAACAAGAATGTTAGGGGCCCATTTACTTAGTTTGAGTGAAGGAATAGAGGAAAAATAATTTGAATTTCGAACAGTCGAATAAGGCTACTTCGACCTTCGACTACGACCTTCAACTTTACATCGAACGATTCAAACTAAAAATCGTTCGACTATTCGACCACTCGATAGTCGAAGTACTGTCTCTTTAAAAATTTCTTCGACCCCCTAGTTCGCCACATAAAACCTACCGAGGCCAATGAAGGTCCCCATAGGCTTCCTAAAAATTTCCTGATCGAAGGAATATCTTTCAATCGATGGATTAAAATCCTTTGAATCGTTCAATTCGAAGGATTTAATCGTTCGATCGAACGATTATTCCTTCGATTGTTCGATCGTAGGAATAGCGGTAAATCCTTCGACTTCGATATTACTTCGATGGTCGAATATCGAGGGTTAATTAACCCTCGATATTCGACCGTAGGTAAATGTGCCCCTTAATGTCATGTAAATAAGGGAAGGATACAGTATTTGGGAATATGCATTTAAAGGAACAGTTCAGTATAAAAATAAAACTGGGTAAATAAATAGGCTGTGCAAAATAAAAAATGTATCTAATATAGTTAGTTAGGCAAAAATGTAATGTATAAAGGCTGGAGTGAGTGGATGTGTAACATAATAGCCAGAACACTACTTCCTGCTTTTCAGCTTGCTTTCCCCTGATTGGTTACCAGGCAGTAACCAATCAGAGATTTGAGGGGGGTCACTTGGGTCATATCTGTTGCTTTTGAATCTGAGCTGAATGCTGAGGATCAATTACAAACTCACTGAACATTTATGTCCCATGTGGCCCCCCTTATAGTCACTGACTAACTCAGAGTTAGAGAGCTGAAAAGCAGGAAGTAGTGTTCTGGCTATTATGTTACACATCCACTCACTCCAGCCTTTATACATTACATTTTTGCCTAACTAACTATATTAGATACATTTTTTATTTTGCACAGAACTATCTCCAGTATAAATGTTTTGACCAACTAATAATGGGTGAGTTGGGAAGGAGGTGTATTGTGTGTGTCTGGCCCCTTGAAGATTTTTTCACGGCGGTTGGTCCGGAGCTTAATAGATGCACCACTGCTTCCTGTCAATAATGTACTTACATTTTCTTTCAGTTACAATAATAGAAAACATGAGACAGAACAAGATAATAAATATCTTAGTGAATTTCCTGTGTTAAAATTCTGTATATAAAATACAATGCTGCTGCCTGTGTTGCTGCAGTACTACAGGAAGTCATCTACTGACAAATAGACTTACTGCACCATGTCCCTGATGATGATGATGGTGCTAATCTGTAAATACATTTCATTTTATTTCCACTCATTAAAAAAAAAATATAGTAAACTGTCATGTGATCTCAGTACAGGCATGGGACCTGACAACCCATTGTCCACAAAGTTATGTATTACAGGAAGGCTGTCTCCCATAGAGTTCTTTTTATTCCAATAAATCTCATTTTTCCAGATGATTTCCTTTTTCTGTCTAATAATACAACAGTAGCTTTGTACTTGATCCCAATTAAACTGCATGAATTCATATTGGTGGAAACATTGGGTTTAAATGACTTTTAGCAGATGAAGCGGGTTATTTACTAAAGTCGGAATCCAAAAAAAACTTGAATAATTCAAGTTTTTTTTTACTATAAAATCTGAATTTTTCTTGGAAAAAAATGGAATTTTTCAAGGATAGAAAAATTCCAAATCTAAAAATCGAGAATCTCAGACCTGCCAAGGTTGTATATAAGTCAATGGAGAGGTCCCTATGCTATTTGAACATTACTGTGGTCTGCGCTCGAATTAGCCTGAAAATCCGACTATTTTTGACTTTTCAGACAGAAATCCAAAAATTCAGGCTTTTCGGGAAAAAACCCGAAAAGTCGTGCGATTCTGGATTTTCGCTTGATTTTTTTCGTGTTTGTCCCCGATCTGATTAAATCATGCTTTCAGATCCAATTGCTGTTTCCAGTTTGATCAGACTTTTTTTGATTAAAATACTTATAGAAATTTGGATTTTGATAAATAAGGTCCTTAATGTATAGTTATAGATATCCAAATTACAGGAATATCCCTTATTCTGCATAATAGATCCTGTACTGCAATTGTTTTTTGCATTATAACTACACACATATTATACAGCCCCCTGAGGCTAATCAGACCCAGCTGGTCAGTCAGTAGCACAACAGACTGTAGAGGTCTGGTTGAATATAATACTAGAGGAGAACGAGTCTTTGGGTCGGATTAAAGGGGAAGTTCCAGAAACTTTGGATAGTTTCAGTTTCAGTAGAATGTCAGACTGCTACACAGGGCTACATGTTATATGGGCAAGTATCTATAAAATACATGCTGAAATGCTACAACCAAGTCAGATAATATTGATGAAAGGACCAGGGCTGTATTCTGGTCCAGGACACGGAGCCGATTCACACCCATCATCAGCACATGATGTCACTTCCTTTCATGGCCCGCATCCCTCATGCTCCCTCCGCTGCCATTGGATTTTGTGGGAAAGAGGCAGGGAAAGAGTTTTTTCTTCCCCAAAATATTTATTTAGAGTGGACCTTTCACCCGGACACAAAAAACTGTATAATAAAATTCCTTTTCAAATTAAACATGAAATCCAATTTCAATTTTTTATTAAAGCATTCATAGCTGTTGTAAGCTCATTTAAAAATCGCAGCTGTCAATCAAATATTGTCTGCCCCTCCTCTATGCCTTAGGCAATTACTTTCACTTTCCATTCAGCACTTCCTACATGTCACTGCTCTCCCCACATTCCCCCCAATCTCTTCACCATTTAATTGTGTAACCAGGACATGGGGATGGACATCAGGTCCCCCATTCTGGTGCACAAACAAGATTCTGAGATGATACAAGACTTGTCTTAATAACAGTGTCCCACAATATGGCTCCTGCCTGCTTGTTATAATTATGAATTCCCAGACTGATGGAAACAAAATTCAAGTGATTTATATATTGTAGTTAAAGGTAATTTTGCTTGACTAATGTGCTAAAATAGTATTTTGAATATTTTTGGGTGACGGGTCCCCTTTAATATACAGGCATTCAATGGCTGCCCCCTTAAAGGGACAGTAACACCAGAAAATTAAAGTGTCATAAACTAATGACAATATAATGTACTGTTGTGATGCACTGGTAAAACTTATATAAACAAGCTGCTGTGTGTAGCCATAAGGGCATCCATTCAAAGCTGAATAAAGAAGAAAAGGCAAAGGATACACAACATCTAAGTTCAGTAGTATACAATGAATTCTTCAGAATTATCTACCAAATATCCTGTGCTTGAATGGCTGCCCCCATGGCTACACAGCAGCTTGTTTATATAAACTATAGTAGTACTTATCTGTTATCTACTGTGTATCCTGTGCTTGAATGGCTGCCCCCATGGCTACACAGCAGCTTGTTTATATAAACTATAGTAGTACTTATCTGTTATCTACTGTGTATCCTGTGCTTGAATGGCTGCCCCCATGGCTACACAGCGGCTTGTTTATATAAACTATAGTAGTACTTATCTGTTATCTACTGTGTATCCTGTGCTTGAATGGCTGTCCCCATGGCTACACAGCAGCTTGTTTATATAAACTATAGTAGTACTGATCTGTTATCTACTGTGTATCCTGTGCTTGAATGGCTGCCCCCATGGCTACACAGCAGCTTGTTTATATAAACTATAGTAGTACTTATCTGTTATCTACTGTGTATCCTGTGCTTGAATGGCTGTCCCCATGGCTACACAGCAGCTTGTTTATATAAACTATAGTAGTACTGATCTGTTATCTACTGTGTATCCTGTGCTTGAATGGCTGCCCCATGGCTACACAGCAGCTTGTTTATATAAACTATAGTAGTACTTATCTGTTATCTACTGTGTATCCTGTGCTTGAATGGCTACCCCATGGATACACAGCAGCTTGTTTATATAAACTATAGTAGCACTTATCTGTTATCTACTGTGTATCCTGTGCTTGAATGGCTACCCCAATGGATACACAGCAGCTTGTTTATATAAACTATAGTAGTACTTATCTGTTATCTACTGTGTATCCTGTGCTTGAATGGCTGCCCCCATGGCTACACAGCAGCCTGTTTATATAAACTATAGTAGTACTTATCTGTTATCTACTGTGTATCCTGTGCTTAAATGGCTGCCCCCATGGCTACACAGCAGCTTGTTTATATAAACTATAGTAGCACTTATCTGTTATCTACTGTGTATCCTGTGCTTGAATGGCTGCCCCCATGGCTACACAGCAGCCTGTTTATATTAACTATAGTAGTACTTATCTGTTATCTACTGTGTATCCTGTGCTTAAATGGCTGCCCCCATGGCTACACAGCAGCTTGTTTATATAAACTATAGTAGTACTTATCTGTTATCTACTGTGTATCCTGTGCTTGAATGGCTGCCCCCATGGCTACACAGCAGCCTGTTTATATAAACTATAGTAGTACTTATCTGTTATCTACTGTGTATCCTGTGCTTGAATGGCTGCCCCCATGGCTACACAGCAGCCTGTTTATATAAACTATAGTAGTACTTATCTGTTATCTACTGTGTTTCCTGTGCTTGAATGGCTGCCCCCATGGCTACACAGCAGCTTGTTTATATAAACTATAGTAGTACTTATCTGTTATCTACTGTGTATCCTGTGCTTGAATGGCTGCCCCCATGGCTACACAGCAGCTTGTTTATATAAACTATAGTAGTACTTATCTGTTATCTACTGTGTATCCTGTGCTTGAATGGCTGCCCCCGTGACTACACAGCGGCTTGTTTATATAAACTATAGTAGTACTTATCTGTTATCTACTGTGTATCCTGTGCTTGAATGGCTGCCCCCATGGCTACACAGCAGCTTGTTTATATAAACTATAGTAGTACTTATCTGTTATCTACTGTGTATCCTGTGCTTGAATGGCTGCCCCCGTGACTACACAGCGGCTTGTTTATATAAACTATAGTAGTACTTATCTGTTATCTACTGTGTATCCTGTGCTTGAATGGCTGCCCCCATGGCTACACAGCGGCTTGTTTATATAAACTATAGTAGTACTTATCTGTTATCTACTGTGTATCCTGTGCTTGAATGGCTGTCCCCATGGCTACACAGCAGCTTGTTTATATAAACTATAGTAGTACTGATCTGTTATCTACTGTGTATCCTGTGCTTGAATGGCTGCCCCCATGGCTACACAGCAGCTTGTTTATATAAACTATAGTAGTACTTATCTGTTATCTACTGTGTATCCTGTGCTTGAATGGCTGTCCCCATGGCTACACAGCAGCTTGTTTATATAAACTATAGTAGTACTGATCTGTTATCTACTGTGTATCCTGTGCTTGAATGGCTGCCCCATGGCTACACAGCAGCTTGTTTATATAAACTATAGTAGTACTTATCTGTTATCTACTGTGTATCCTGTGCTTGAATGGCTACCCCATGGATACACAGCAGCTTGTTTATATAAACTATAGTAGCACTTATCTGTTATCTACTGTGTATCCTGTGCTTGAATGGCTACCCCAATGGATACACAGCAGCTTGTTTATATAAACTATAGTAGTACTTATCTGTTATCTACTGTGTATCCTGTGCTTGAATGGCTGCCCCCATGGCTACACAGCAGCCTGTTTATATAAACTATAGTAGTACTTATCTGTTATCTACTGTGTATCCTGTGCTTAAATGGCTGCCCCCATGGCTACACAGCAGCTTGTTTATATAAACTATAGTAGCACTTATCTGTTATCTACTGTGTATCCTGTGCTTGAATGGCTGCCCCCATGGCTACACAGCAGCCTGTTTATATTAACTATAGTAGTACTTATCTGTTATCTACTGTGTATCCTGTGCTTAAATGGCTGCCCCCATGGCTACACAGCAGCTTGTTTATATAAACTATAGTAGTACTTATCTGTTATCTACTGTGTATCCTGTGCTTGAATGGCTGCCCCCATGGCTACACAGCAGCCTGTTTATATAAACTATAGTAGTACTTATCTGTTATCTACTGTGTATCCTGTGCTTGAATGGCTGCCCCCATGGCTACACAGCAGCCTGTTTATATAAACTATAGTAGTACTTATCTGTTATCTACTGTGTTTCCTGTGCTTGAATGGCTGCCCCCATGGCTACACAGCAGCTTGTTTATATAAACTATAGTAGTACTTATCTGTTATCTACTGTGTATCCTGTGCTTGAATGGCTGCCCCCATGGCTACACAGCAGCTTGTTTATATAAACTATAGTAGTACTTATCTGTTATCTACTGTGTATCCTGTGCTTGAATGGCTGCCCCCGTGACTACACAGCGGCTTGTTTATATAAACTATAGTAGTACTTATCTGTTATCTACTGTGTATCCTGTGCTTGAATGGCTGCCCCCATGGCTACACAGCAGCTTGTTTATATAAACTATAGTAGTACTTATCTGTTATCTACTGTGTATCCTGTGCTTGAATGGCTGCCCCCATGGCTACACAGCAGCTTGTTTATATAAACTATAGTAGTACTTATCTGTTATCTACTGTGTATCCTGTGCTTGAATGGCTGCCCCCATGGCTACACAGCAGATTGTTTATATTAACTATAGTAGAGTTTCTGAAGCAAACACAGCAGTTTTACCTGTTCAGGGCAAGACAACATTATATTTTCATTACTTTAAAACACTTTAGTTTTTGGTGTAACTGTTTCTTTAAGTTAAGATTGTTTGGAGAATATGTTAGAGTAAAGGTAAAGAAAGTAGAGTCAGAAAAGGTATCGCTGTAAGGAGACACCACCAAGCTGTTTGAGCAAGGCTACCGCAGATGGGTGGAAGGTAATTATAAGCACCCATGAGAAACAGTTAAAGAAAATACATTTGAAAAGACAGGTGGATACATGGTTAGCTGAAAATTTAAATGGGAATAGAAACCTAATAGAATTGTAGAATGTTTTACAGTGGCTCTTTAACAAACAAGGGAAAGTTGTGCTCACCACTATTTTTTAAAACCATTAGGCGGGGGTGCAATGAGGGTATGACCACAAAATACATATAGTCAAATACAAGAGTCCTCAGCACTCAACCCATTATCAATATATTTAAGACAGAGACATTTTGTGCTACTTCTACTAAAAAATGCCTTACCCTTTAAACAACACAGGGATTGTTTGTCCATATATTGCAATATAGTTAAGCTGAACAACTACGTCATTGACATAGTTGGCCAGCTTAAATATATTGCAATATAAGGCATTTTTTAGTAAATAAAGGGAAGCTTCCTACCTCTTGATGGAGAATACAGACAGGCTCAGTCAGGATTGCTAACAGCACCCATCCATTGTGAGGACCCGGGGGAGCAACGGGACAGGAGTGGCCACATGAGGTAAGATCACCTTGTTCTGTCTCCCTTCATCCTCCAGTTCCACAAGGACTGGGTGTTGCTGCATAGGAAGCCTGACCTAAGAGATCACTCAAGGTATTTGTGTTGTGTCCTAACAATGTGTCTGGTATGAGAGTGTGTATGTGTGGGAACTAGAGGGAGAATTACACAGGATCAGCAGATCACCATAGATGCGCTGAGAGGAAAACCTGTGCTACAAAATTGAATATATGAGACTTAAAAGCAACAGGCAAGGTTAAATGTCTTAAATGTGCCAGAAACTGACAAGCAAAATGTTTCTCTGTGTTTTACAACCTGTCATTCCCTCTGACCCCCCCTCTGCTCAATGCAGCCTTTCTCAAATTCTTTCCGAAATTCCTTTCGATATATTGGTTGAATGATCGCTAAAGTTATATCTGCTAATGGTTAGCATAATGTGGTGACACGGGGTCTATCAGATGCTCATTTCTTTTCATAGGAAGTGATATTATTATTTGATTAAAAGCATTGTGTGCAAATGCAAGGAAAAAATGAAGTGCGTGAATGGGTTAAGTAATGTTCCAAGGAGCAGGTTGAATATCTGGTATTGGGAATTATAGTTTAACGGGCAGATTTAGTGAGGTTCGAATTGGATTGTTGGTCAAAACGCACAAATTGGAGTTGAGAATAATCCAAACTCGAATTCAGATTCATGATTTATCAAACCTGGACCCTGGGAACAATTCAAATTCAACCCTTCGCCGCCTAAAACCTGCCGAGTTCATGTAGAAGTCAATAGCAGAGGTCCAGTAAACTTTTTGAAGATATTAATCGCCTTCCTGACATTAGATTCCAGGGTATTACCGCAATTTCTTCACACATAAATCCACGTAAGGCAGAGATACTCTGGAGATCCGCAGTTATTATTCAATACCCTTAAACAGAGTATTAGAATCATGTGATCTGTAGTAGTCACCGCTGTTAGACTCATTCCTCTGATACCCGTCTATAAGCAGATGACCTTTGAGTCGGCTTAGCTTTATTCTCCTAATGATATTTTTATTTTAAGTAGATTCTGGACTCTTGACTTTTTATTTGTGCCAATTAAAGGTTAAGTTTTATTATCTTCTTATATGAGAGGTATCATGGACTAACAGTGTCGGGGGGAGCAAAATTTATGGGTCAAACTATTCTTCCTTTCTGTTGTGTGATAACAGAACTCTTAGAAACAGTTTAGTCCTGTTGATGATTTGGCAGTAGGCGTTGTACAGTTCGGTCACTGTATTTATAATTGCCTCCGACATTTGTCCCTTGTTGGATATATTGTCATTGTTTTATTGCCACTGGCATTGAATGCTACACACACTGAAATCATCCATTGGCAGAGTCAAATACTGATGGCAATGAGTTTGTTTGTTTTTTTAAAACTATTTTAGCCTTTCTCTATTAAGCTCAGGGTTTTGTTTCAACACCTTCCTGTTAATAAATGCTCTCTTCTATAGATTACAACCAGGATTACTTTTATATCTTCGAACAAGCAGTCTTGTCTGTCCAGACTAAGGTATATATTTTATTGATATGTGTCTGTGTATTTGCCAACAGTCAGAATACAAGAATATACTGACTCTCATTAAGGTTCGATCTATAGTAACAACTATCAACTGTTGCAAGTTATATTGCTTCCTGCAAACATTAAGTATCAGTTACTCACTGGGTGTTATGACCTCATGGCACTAAGGTAATGTGCTTTGCATAATCTACAAAACTATTGTTATAAAATAACTTGCTCTACCCTGTGCCGTCTACTGCTGTTTCACCAGCTCTTCATAACCAAAGAGAAAAAACAGACATATTATAGGGCCCCTATACCTCTATAGTTATTCCCCTCCTGTATGTTGTGTCTTTCTTGTTCCCGAGCTTATATTTTCCCAGCTGGAGGTCCCCCTTTTAGATTTGTATTCATGCACTTGGTAGACAGCAGTCAGGAACCCAACAGCGATAACCTGTGTATAATATGTGGCGTAAGGAGTCAACTATAGCTAGGACGTTGGAAGTAGAGAAGAACCTTGCACAGTTGAGCTGAGAAAATTACCAATTACAGATTTTTTTTCTTATATAGTGTGTCCAACACAAACCCTATTCACAGAGCTCACATTATAAAAGGGGTATATATTGCCCCTTTATAATGTGCTGACTACATAGAAAACAATGCCTTTGGCAGATGACTGTATATTGGGTTTCCTCCTGTTCGGTTATATGGGGTGTCTTGTTCATAACTACCTGCCCAAATTTCAGAACTCAGAACTGGACAGGAAGCTTAATTGCTTGATAATCAATTCAGCCAATAACAGGCCACTGCATAATAGCCTGCTGCCCAGTGGCGTAACTACCAGGGGTGCAAAGGGTGCAATTGGACCAGGGCCCGCACCCCGTCAGGTGGAATCCGGACAGGAAATTGGGTATGGAGGGGGGTGGTTGGCCCGGCTGCGCATCCCGCACCAGGGCCCGCCCCCCTCTAGTTACATTTCTGCTGCAGCCCCCTAAATAACAGTCCCTGATCACCCCCTAAATATTGCCAGCCTGCCTCTGATTAGGAGCATTGATGATAGAAAGGTGGCAATGAGACCTGCACATCACTGCTGGAGCATTGAGCAGTGTAATTATTAGTAACTTAATATATCATGTAAATAAAGATTTGTGGAAACCCAAAGTAATATTAAAATAATGAACTAATCCAAACTAGTTTGATACAATGATCACTGTTTTTTAGTGTTTGATCAAAAAAGGTAAAAAGGAAACTGTTATACTGATTCTGTCTCCTGCCCTTTCTTCTAGTTTCAGCTTGGACCCCTTAGAATATGGGCAATGAGTCTCCCTCCAGAGATATGCTAAGCTTGGCAAACGTGAGTTACTTGTCTTTTGGTGTTTTTTAATATGGGGCTGTGGAAATGTTTCATATTGTGTCTATTGTATAATGTTGTGGTGGATATGTGTGATATAATGTGTGTGTTATATTGTGGAGGGCAATCATTTGGACTCTATTTTAATTAAATAAGTCATACATTTTTAAACCTTTTCTTTCTCTCAGTAATAATAAAACAGTCGCTTGTACTTGATCCCAACTAAGATATAATGAATCCTTATTGGAAGCAAAACCAGCCTATTGGGTTTATTTATTGTTTACATGATTTTCTAGTAGACTTAAGGTATGACGATCCAAATTACATAAAAAAAACATCAGGTTCCCAAGAATTCTGGTGAACAAGTCCCACACCTGGTTCCTAGGGTCCTATTTACCCCAGTATGCAGGCATTTGGGTGAATAAGAGTCTAGAGGATGAATATGAGAGGGCCTAAAGAGAAAGATAGGCAATAAAAACTAACAGTAGTAATAGCACTGCTGCCTAACAGAGCAAGAGTTTTTTGGCTGCTGGGGTCAGTGACCCCCGTGTGAAAGCAGAAAAGAAGCAGAAGAAGGCGGCAATTAATTGAATTCATTTATAAAATGAAAAAATAAAGATAAATGAGCTTCCAAGAATAAGATAGAGAGGCAACTTAGTGGATAAATATCAAAATAGATAAAGGTTGACTAAATAAATATGAAAACGACAGCAATATACAGTATCATCCTCATCACACAGCTTCAAGTGGAGGCTGTTTATGTATATTTTGTTATCAAAGATGCGTGGGGAGGGGCTGATAAATTTGGGAATTTTCAGGTTTTTTCCCACAGGAAACTGGCATTTGAATAAACAAAACCCCTTGAATTGCAGTTAAAAGTCCAATTTCTAATGTTGATAAATATGTCCCTAAATGTAGACGTGGGGTCTCTGATTAGTGAAACAGGCGAAGGTTATAACAGAAAACCATGTGAAAGGAGTTTATATTTTTAAAAACAGTTTTCTTTTTTTCTTTTAGGCTGACTTCATTGTGAGAAGGGAACAAAGACAATGTGACAGTAACATGGAACATCTCACACTTACATTTGTATCTTCAGTTTTGTCTCTACTTGAGGATAATCTAAGTAGATACAGCAGGTTTCATGAAGGATCTAGAGCTGGCAGCCCATCCCTGTTTGGCCATGATTACAGTGAACGGTATGAAGGGAGTCGCATGGAAACCTACAGTCCCTACTGTAGGAACTGGAGTAGTACGGAGCAAAATCAAAGGCCTCCAAGCAACAACTCTGCATATCCAAGTGGGTTAGATTACCTTCAGCCCCATAATCACCACAATGTAGGATTTTATGTCAATCCTTACATTCCAGCTACCACTGTGGCTGTGCCTCCTACTTTTGCACCTACTTATCAGCATATGGATATGCACAGACAACATAACCTACAAGTAAATAGGTTGCCCCAATACAGCAATCCAATTGATCATATTTATTCAGGAATTTCCGCACAGCAGACACAAGCTGGGAATGCAGTTAGGGTTAATGATGTTTCTAAAAGGAGCAAGAGCCCCAGCAGTAACTGGAGATATGACAGTAGCAGGAGTCACAGCAAAAGCTACAGCAGAAACAGGAGCTACAACAGTCATAGAAGTCATAGCGACAGAAGCCGCAGCAGAGCCAGGAGTAGCAGCAGATATAAGTCCTATAGAAGACATAAGTTTGGCAGTCCCCCAGAGTATAATTCAAATGATCACAGTGAAGGGAGCAATGCAGCACCCACCAGTTCCAATTGTGAAAGGAGTAGAGACATCAACACTCCTAGTAGCTACAGCCACAGCACTAGAAAAGGCAGCAGACACAACTTGGACAGGAATTATCCAAGGACCCTACAAGGCCTACTCAGTCCAAAATGCCCATCCAAATCTGATGTAGACAATAACAGTGCCTGTCACAACTCGAGTACCAGCTCAGAAGAATCATGTACCAGTCCTATAGGCTCCTTCAGCAGTACACATATGGAAGATCTAGAAAGTCAAGGTGGGGAGCAAAATGTAATTTCTTCATGCAACAGCCCAACACATCCAGGTGAAGAAGCGGTAAAGGACTTTGTGTCCTATGGGTCCGGAGATAAAATGTCCTCATTGTCTGATAAGGAAAGACATGGACAACATAATCTAAATGGTCAAGGTGATGGGAATGTACATGAGACCCATGACATGACTATTTCTGAGATTCTGGCAAAGAATAAGGCTATTAGGAATATAATTTCCCTAAAACACAGAGAAGATAAAGGGGGAGCAAATAAGGGTAATGAATTTATGGTTATGGATCTTGTTGTTTCTGAACAGAGCAAAGTGAGAGATGGTAAAGGCAGAAGCAATAAACAAGCTAAATGTGCTGAGGGGATTGGGGAGATGTCTAAAGACAGCACAAACCCCCTGGAGACGTTCTCTGGTGACATAAACGATACGAACAAACATAGAAAGAGGAGCAAGAAAATGAAGCACATTGTTAGAGACAAAGAGGATGAGCTAAAGGCTGCCAGGGCTAAAGAGAGAACCAGTAGCTCCTCTAAGGAACATTATAGTGAGAAGAGAAGTAGCAGCATGAAACAGAAGGAGAAGACTACTCATAGCCCAAAAGTTGCTGCCAATTCCTCATCTGCTAAGGAAGAGTATAGTAGGGCAAGAGAAAAACATTACTTTGAAGAAAAAGAAAAAGTGCTGTTTAAAGTCCCGCAGGCCAAAGACACTGGGCAGCTATAAAAACTTGTGAAAAAAACACTTGTCACAGGATCCTGGGGCAATAGGGTCATTGATCCAGGTCATGGGTGTAATGGGGGAGTTGGATAGCAAGAACAAGGAGGAGTCTATAAGTAATGACAGCATAGAGACTCATAGAGACTATAGAGGCCATAGACTTAATAGTTACAATCTTTCTTGGAAAAGATCTTTCCAAGAAAGATCATTCGTTTCAATACACACATGTAGAGCTGAATGCAGGAAACAAAACAATTCTATCTGTATCGGATGATTTAGCACTAGCAATGGCTGATGTTTGGGGTCCTTCAGAGGCACCCGATCAAAATTTTCCGTCCAGCCCGATCAACGAGCCGAGCAATATCCGATACCGGTCAGCTCTTTTCCCACCATACAGGCACTGAATATGATACGAAAATTCATTTCATACAATATTATCTGTGCGTCTATGGCCACCTTAAGACAGTTTTACAGATGAGAGTTATGTAAGTGCTTAAAAAAAATCCCAAGCTTAAATACATGCCACCAAAACTAGTGATGCCAGTGTATCCCTGATGCTCTGAAGTAGGAAATTAGGTTTTGGTGCCTCGTGGCCCAGGTAATGAAGAAGCAGTTAAGATGGTGTCTTTCCTGATCATAAATGACAGTTATTTGAGGGCACCTTTACCTGTTATGTGGGGACAAGCATTGCAAAACTGATAACATTGAAGATAATCACACCGGGTGCCACTTAATTTACAATCAATGCTTAGAAATTAAATTGCTCGGCTACTATTTCTTTTTTTGCTAAGAGATCTCAGTGGAGTGATGGAATCCAGTATGGTTGGGGCATTGATTTCTTTCCTATATATGTGATATAACAGTGGATGTAACTGCATGTTTTGCTTTTAAATATGACAATAAATGGGTTTAAACTTACACATGTCTCATGTCTTTATACATAGTGCCTTCCTGTATAGAGAAATCAAGGCAATTATAATAACTGCACTGTATTTATACATGACAGATACAGACTAAGGCATTTAGCTCCAAGCTGTAGACATAAATGTCTGTGAGAAACTGCACACAGTAAATAAAAAAGCTAAGGCAGATATAATCCATTAACCCTGGAATGTCTGGGGGTGGAGGCAGGCTAGTGGTAATTCCATGGATCCCCGGTGGCACTTGTGCTTCTTTCATTTTAGTAAGTTCAAGGGGCACATTGGTGATCACAGCAGGTTGGAAAGGAGTACAAATGGGTATAGTATCTTAATGAATAGTGTCTGTGGCCATCCTCATATTTTATAGTTTCCTTAAACTGTGAGCAGATTATAAAGGGAGCCAGAATGTACATTAAGGTCACAAGAGGTAAAGAGGTAATGTCACAGATCTCAGCTATTGTGTGAAGTAAAATGCATTCCCCTGTACTAAGCACAATTCAGCAGGAACAGTCCCCTAAGTTTGCTTATAGTCTGTACAGAGAGATCCCATAAAACTATGGCAGCATAGGTATTCCCTGTACTAAGCACAATTCAGCAGGAACAGTCCCCTATGTTTGCTCATAGTCTGTACAGAGAGATCCCATAAAACTATGGCAGCATAGGTATTCCCCTGTACTAAGCACAATTCAGCAGGAACAGTCCCTAAGTTTGCTCATAGTCTGTACAATGAGATCCCATAAAACTATGGCAGCATAGGTATCCCCTGTACTAAGCACAATTCAGCAGGAACCGTCATTAAGTTTGCTCATAGTCTGTACAGAGAGATCCCATAAAACTATGGCAGCATAGGTATCCCCTGTACTAAGCACAATTCAGCAGGAACCGTCATTAAGTTTGCTCATAGTCTGTACAGAGAGATCCCATAAAACTATGACAGCATAGGTATTCCCTGTACTAAGCACAATTCAGCAGGAACAGTCCCTAAATTTGCTTATATTCTGTAATGCTGGAAAAGAATAATAAAGGAACCTGTTGGCCAGTGTAGAGTGAATGATAGTTCTTTATTTACAGGTTATGAAGGAGAACCTAAACAAGCTACACAGAAAGGATGATGACCTTCCACATGCGAGCAGTGAGTCTCAAACTTCTTTTCATCTTGATGGAGATAAGGAATATTAATTCCTAAGATTAAATCTTTCTTTGCAGGTAGCAGTAGACCCACGGGGAAGTGCCACTCCACAGTAAGTACTAGAAAGTGGCTATGGGGTAGCCAGATGTGGTTATTAGCAGTAGGGAAGATAAGGTAATTTAGACTTATGTATAGGCCTGGGTCTGACCGACAAGTCACCAGGAACCAAAGATGCAGGAATGTAATCCAGTAAAACAGACAAGAAGATCCAGCCAGGAGTTAAGGGGTTAACAGGAGTTAGAGAAGCAAGAGCAGGTTGTCAGTAAGAGGAGAGGGGAGGGACTGTGTGGAGGAGAAACCCAAGCAAGAGGAGAGAGGTACCACAAGAAGGCATGACCAGAACTGAATAGGATCAACAATATCTGCTCAACTCTTCCAGCTTGCAAGGTAAATTTATGCCCTGCTTGGGGGGAGGGGGCCTGGTCAACGTCGGACGCTGGACCCCTCATCATTACATAGTCTGTACAGAGAGATCCCATAAAACTATGGCAGCATAGGTATTCCCTGTACTAAGCACAATTCAGCAGGAACAGCCCCTAAGTTTGCTTATAGCCTATACCTCATTAGAGCAACCAGTCAAGCCCATTGATCATCATCTTAAAAAAGTTGTGTCTATATTTATTTAGCAATTCATTCTTTGTGCTCATATAACCATATTTCATGTAGCAAAGAAACCGGGTCTGATACAATCTTCCTGTTTTGATTAGAAAGTTGTGTTCTCTCCACCAAGAATAGATTCACTTGTGCAGGAAGTGGTTTAGATATAGGACATTCTTTAACTAGAAGTTATTACCCAACTTGCTCCTGATCTGTGGGTATCAATATTATAACTCATTCTGGTTTTAAACATCTTCTTTATATTCACTGTATTTTATTATGGTAAGGGGTTTCCTATATTACAGTAACCTCAGAAAGTCATTGATCAGTGATCATTTAGAAAGCAGAGATATTGATCACATGACTGTATTTATTTGATGGAGAAGTGCATGTCTACTTTGAGAATAGCTGTTGACTACCTTATATTAAATATATATACTGTATATATACTGCATGTTATTTGCAATTTAAACTTATTTTGTGAGAAAGAGGATGTGACAGAAAAGAAACTGTTTTGCTTTGGGCCACATGTGAAAAACAAAGAACTTACTCAAGTAAAACAAGAGTGTATCTATTGAAATAAGTCAAATCATCTGGACTTGCTGTGTTTGTTCCTTGAAGTCGTTTTACCAGTCGTTAGTGATGGGCGGATTTGCAAAATGGCGCCGTCGTGTCTGTTCCGCCAGCGATTTTCTGCGGGCGCTTTGCGAATTTTTCCGCCGGCGACGAATCGCGGGAATTTGCGCCTGGCGAATAAATTCGCCCATCACTACCAGTCGTCCAACTGGCTTTCCCATTTCATTATAACTTGTAAATATTAATTTGAGAATATATATCCTCTGGAATGTTGCTCCAATCAGCATAATTTGTTTATCATAATCCACAATGATGTCATTAAATCAGGTGTTAATTGTATCAGCAAAATTGGAGCTTTGATGTGTTATTAAACCTTCCAGGTAGAGGTGCCAAAACAGCATTGTATGTGTCAGACAATAGATGTCGCACCCTCCCAGCCTCTATTCAAACTTGGTTTTTCAGTTTTTACATATATGGCTTCTTTAACACCTCTCTTGAACCAGTCGCTCTCCCGGCCTAGAATCTGGACTTGGCAGTCTTCAAATGTGTGTCCTTTTTCTTTTAGATGTAGGTACACGGCTGAGTCCTGACCAGAGGAGCTGACTCTTCTGTGCTGCGCCATACGCTGGTGTAACTGTTGTTTGGTTTCCCCACATACAGATCAGAGCACTCCTCATTGCACTGCACTGGATACACAATGTTACTCTTCTTGTGCTTTGGGGTTGGCTCTTTTGGGTGAACTAGTTGCTGTCTCAGTGTGTTGCTTAGTTTAAAGCCGAGTGTCTTCAGAACAAGCCCTATTCATAGAGCTCAAATCAAAAAGAGGTGTACATTGCTCATTTATGGTGTACATGACTGCACAGAAAAGGATACATTTGGCAGATGACTGTATAGAGGGTTGCCACCTGTCTGGGTAGTCTGTTTTTTTCATGGGGTGTCTTGTTCAAAACATCTCTGAGCTTGGAAAGCCAGACAGAAATCTTACCACCTTGATGTTCAAATTGGCCGTTCAGAGGCCGCTACATCATCGTCTGCCTACAATAATGAACTGTAAAAACTGGTTTGATACAGCAACGGCTGTTTTTAGGGGGTTATTTATTAAAGTCCGAAATGACAAAAACGTATAAAATCTAAATTTTTAGTGGAAAAAAAAAACGATTTTTTTTTTTCGTGATTTATTATACACTGGTAAAAGTCTGAATCAGAAAATACTCCATCTCCAAGCTGCCGTGGTCCTGTAGAAGTCAATGGCAAAGGTCCCATTTCAAATTTGAAGATATCATGGTCTATGCTGAGTTTCAGCCAAAAATGCAAAATAATTGTGAGTTTCATGAAACATTTGTGCGTTTCAGGCATAAAAATTCTGTTTTTTTTTTGCAAAAACTAGCAAATTTTTCGAGATATTTTTGAACTGATTTTATCAAGTTTTTTCAATAATAAATAAGGTCAAATTGTGGATTCTAGTTTGGTCAGACTTTTTTTTTTTTTACTTAAAACATCTGAATTTTGATAAATAGCCCCCTAAGTGTCTGATCAAAAAGGTAAAAAGGAAACTGTTATACTGTTTCCTGCTCTTTATTCTAGTTTCAGCTCCCATAGAATATGGAGAAGCGATCTCTGGAAAGAAATTTGCTGGCCTTGGCTAAGGTGAGTTACTTGTCTTTTGTGTTTTATAAAAGGGGGTTGTGAACATGTTTCATATTTTGTCTATTTTTTATAATGTGGTGGATATGTGTGATATAATATGTGTGTTGTATTGTGGAGGGAAATCATAAAAGATAGTTGGCGTACAGACTGGTTTGTACAGTTTTTAATGGGGTAATTCATCTTTATATAAACTGTTAAAGGGAAGCTAAACTCCTGCACAATGTAGGTCTCTATAAAAAGATATTGCTTAAACAGCTCATATGTCAAACCCTGTTTCATGTAAATAAATTATTTTCATAATAATATACTTTTTTGTGCCATTGGGTAATCATAAATAGAAAATTGCCATTTAAAAAAAAAAAGGGCCACCCCCTGGGATCGTAGGTTTCACGGTGCACACAAACATATCAAACCAACCATACTTGTTAGGTCACATGACGAGTCAATAAACAGACAGAGTTCTGTATTTTGCTTCCATACTTCTTCCTGCAGTATTTCTGGTTTGGTAAGATTCCTTAATATGATGTAAACTATCTGTTGCTTAAATATTTATTTAGCATTTTTGTGAATTTTCAGTGTTTTGCTAATTTTTGGTGAAGCAAAATGGGTCAGATTCGCCCATCACTAGTAGCCTCATAGAGTAATAGTTTTTGGCTACAGGGGTCAGTGACCCCCACGTGAAAGCAGCAAAGCAAGAAGAAGGCAATTCATTTAATAACATTCAAAAAAGAAGTCTCTAAGAATAAAAGAGACAGGCCCGGATTTTTGGAAAGGCCACCTAGGCCCAGGGAGGCAGGATTTTAGGGGAGTGGCATGCTGCCCAACCACACCCACATTGGTTCAAAAACAGTGGGGATACAATCATTTTTAACATTTCCAGTGTACCAATCCCCATTGCTCCTGTCCCCCTGGAGAGAGGACAGGGGTGACAAACTGCAGTAGGCCTAGGGGCACCCACTATGTAAATCCGGCCCTGAAAAGAGATACATTGATAAAGGAATTTCTATTGCTTAAGCAGACCAGTACCTCTAATATATTAACCCTTTAGTTTGACTTAAAATCCCCTGTAAGAGGTTGCTAAATACATTAGAAAATGGCAGGACTGTAGCACCCTCAGCACACAGATTGAACATATTAACATTTACATTTATGAATTTCCAAGTTTTTTCCTTAAGGAGACCTGCATTCAAATTCACAAATTTTGCCTTTAAAACCCCTTGGGTTGCAGTTATAATTCAAATTCTAGTGTTGATAAATGTGTCCCTAAATGTAAGCATGGGGTCTCTGCTTTGTTAAACAGGAGAAGGAAATAACAGACCAGACCAATGTTTTGTTTTGTTTTTTTCCATTTAGGCTAACCGCTTTGTAGAAAGGGAAATGAAAAACTGTACCAATGAAATGGAATGTATTGCACTTGAATTAGCATCTTCAGTTTTGAACCTTCTTGTGAATAAATATGATGACTTCAGAGTCTGCAGCCCACCTTTGCCTGGCAGAGATGATGGCAGCGAACAGCATGAAGGGAGTGGCCTGGAACCGCACAGTACCTCCTTTAGGGACTGTAGTAGCAAGGAGCAAAGTCAAAGGTCTCCAAGCAACAACCCTGCACATCCAAGTGGATCCCATGGGGACCAAACTGACAGCCCTTACATGCCACTTACCAATGTGCAGGTGCCTCCTACTTTTTTACCTCCTGATCAGCATAAGGATACACATGGAGAAAATAAGCTACAGGTGAATAGTTTGTCCAAATACAGCAATCTGAATAATCAAATGTATTCAGGGAATCCCGCACAGCAGACACAGACTGATGGGGTTGTTCCTATTGTGAAGGTAGTAGAGACAGCAACTCCCCCAGTAGGTGCAACCACAGATTTAGACAAGGCAGCAGATGTGATTGAAGACAACAGAAGTGATGAATTAGAGTTTTACAAAGAACCTTTAGTTTTCAGCCCAGTCAGCCCACAAACTCTACATCGAATTCTACAAGGCCCACCCAAGTCTGGTGCAGATAATTACAGTGAAGGAAGAGAAGCATTTCCCTATATAATCTCAAACTCAGAAGAATCATCTACCAGTTCTATAGGCTCCTTCAGCAGTACACATATGGAAGATCTAGAAAGTCAAGGTGGGGAGCAAAATGTAATTTCTTCATGCAACAGCCCGACACATCCAGGTGAAGAAGCGGTAAAGGACTTTGTGTCCTATGGGTCTGGAGATAAAATGTCCTCATTGTCTGATAAGGAAAGACATGGACAACATAATCTAAATGGTCAAGGTGGTGGGAATGTACATGAGACCCATGACATGACGAATCCTTCTGATATTCTGCGTGAGATGAAGGTTCCTAGAAAAAGCATTTCTCTGAAACATAGAGATGCTAAAGGGGGAGCAAATAAGGGTAATGAATTTATGGTTATGGATCTTGTTGTTTCTGAACAGAGCAAAGTGAGAGATGGTAAAGGCAGAAGCAATAAACAAGCTAAATGTGCTGAGGGGATTGGGGAGATGTCTAAAGACAGCACAAACCCCCTGGAGACGTTCTCTGGTGACATAAACGATACCAACAAACATAGAAAGAGGAGCAAGAAAAGTAATCACACTGTTAGAGACAAAGAGGATGAGCTAAAGGCTGCCAGGGCTAAAGAGAGAACCAGTAGCTCCTCTAAGGAACATTATGGTGGGAAGAGAAGCAGAGAATAGACAAGCAGAAGATGAAAGTTATGCAAGAACTTAAAGGAAATCTCATGTTTGAAAGAGTGCCACCAAAACTAACAAAATATTCCAGTATGCCCCTCTGAGCCGCACAGTCTATAAGGGTTATTTAGCAGGTGGGGGGTCGCTAAAAGTTTATTAATTTGCTCTGATGTATGAAAACAAGACCCTAGGTGAGGAAGAAGCAGTTAAGATGATGTCTTACCGGATCATAAATGCCAGTTATTTGAGGGCACCTTTGCAAAACACTGAAGGGAACCTCACTGGGTGCCACTTGATTTACAATCATTGCTTACAAATGAAATGTTCTGCTACAGTGTAGTGATGGAAGAGGTCTTAAAGAAACAGTTACACCAAAAAAATGAAAGGGTTTTAAAGCAATGGCAATATAATGTTCTGTTACTCTGCACTGGTAAAACTGATGTGTTTGCTTCAGAAACTCTACTATAGTTTATATAAACAAGCTGCTGTGTAGCCATGGGGGCAGCCATTCAAGCACAGGATACACAGTAGATAACAGATAAGTACTACTATAGTTTATATAAACAAGCTGCTGTGTAGCCATGGGGGCAGCCATTCAAGCACAGCATACACAGTAGATAACAGATAAGTACTACTATAGTTTATATAAACAAGCTGCTGTGTAGCCATGGGGGCAGCCATTCAAGCACAGGATACACAGTAGATAACAGATAAGTACTACTATAGTTTATATAAACAAGCTGCTGTGTAGCCAAGGGGGCAGCCATTCAAGCACAGGATACACAGTAGATAACAGATAAGTACTACTATAGTTTATATAAACAAGCTGCTGTGTAGCCAAGGGGGCAGCCATTCAAGCACAGCATACACAGTAGATAACAGATAAGTACTACTATAGTTTATATAAACAAGCTGCTGTGTAGCCATGGGGGCAGCCATTCAAGCACATGATACACAGTAGATAACAGATAAGTACTACTATAGTTTATATAAACAAGCTGCTGTGTAGCCATGGGGGCAGCCATTCAAGCACAGGATACACAGTAGATAACAGATAAGTACTACTATAGTTTATATAAACAAGCTGCTGTGTAGCCATGGGGGCAGCCATTCAAGCACAGGATACACAGTAGATAACAGGTAAGTACTACTATAGTTTACATAAACAAGCTGCTGGGTAGCCATGGGGGCAGCCATTCAAGCACAGGATACACAGTAGATAACAGATAAGTACTACTATAGTTTATATAAACAAGCTGCTGTGTAGCCATGGGGGCAGCCATTCAAGCACAGGATACACAGTAGATAACAGATAAGTACTACTATAGTTTATATAAACAAGCTGCTGTGTAGCCAAGGGGGCAGCCATTCAAGCACAGCATACACAGTAGATAACAGATAAGTACTACTATAGTTTATGTAAACAAGCTGCTGTGTAGCCATGGGGGCAGCCATTCAAGCACAGGATACACAGTAGATAACAGATAAGTACTACTATAGTTTATATAAACAAGCTGCTGTGTAGCCATGGGGGCAGCCATTCAAGCACAGCATACACAGTAGATAACAGATAAGTACTACTATAGTTTATATAAACAAGCTGCTGTGTAGCCATGGGGGCAGCCATTCAAGCACAGGATACACAGTAGATAACAGATAAGTACTACTATAGTTTATATAAACAAGCTGCTGTGTAGCCAAGGGGGCAGCCATTCAAGCACAGCATACACAGTAGATAACAGATAAGTACTACTATAGTTTATATAAACAAGCTGCTGTGTAGCCATGGGGGCAGCCATTCAAGCACATGATACACAGTAGATAACAGATAAGTACTACTATAGTTTATATAAACAAGCTGCTGTGTAGCCATGGGGGCAGCCATTCAAGCACATGATACACAGTAGATAACAGATAAGTACTACTATAGTTTATATAAACAAGCTGCTGTGTAGCCATGGGGGCAGCCATTCAAGCACAGGATACACAGTAGATAACAGATAAGTACTACTATAGTTTATATAAACAAGCTGCTGTGTAGCCATGGGGGCAGCCATTCAAGCACAGGATACACAGTAGATAACAGGTAAGTACTACTATAGTTTACATAAACAAGCTGCTGGGTAGCCATGGGGGCAGCCATTCAAGCACAGGATACACAGTAGATAACAGATAAGTACTACTATAGTTTATATAAACAAGCTGCTGTGTAGCCATGGGGGCAGCCATTCAAGCACAGGATACACAGTAGATAACAGATAAGTACTACTATAGTTTATATAAACAAGCTGCTGTGTAGCCAAGGGGGCAGCCATTCAAGCACAGCATACACAGTAGATAAAAGATAAGTACTACTATAGTTTATATAAACAAGCTGCTGTGTAGCCATGGGGGCAGCCATTCAAGCACAGGATACACAGTAGATAACAGATAAGTACTACTATAGTTTATATAAACAAGCTGCTGTGTAGCCATGGGGGCAGCCATTCAAGCACAGGATACACTGAAGATAACAGATAAGTACTACTATAGTTTATATAAACAAGCTGCTGTGTAGCCATAGAGACAGCCATTCATTCTAAACCATTGTAGAGTTTAGAAGGCTTTCATTTAATAGAGTATAAATATAGTGAATATTGATTTGTTCCTATGTATGTTATATAACAGTGGATGTAACTGCATGCTGTTTTTAAATGTGATAATAAATGAGTTTAAACTTTATGTCTTTATACATAGTGCCTCCCTGTTTATAAATCAAGGCAATAGCTATAGATAAATGAATATGAGAATCTGCATAAGGTGAATAAACAAGCAAAGGCAACAATAACAGGTAAGAAAGCCAAGTAACATGGCTCAACAAATGGTGGTTTAACAACAAGATATTTAATGAAAAAATATTTTTAGGTGTTTCAATACTTGAGAATATTGTTCTTTCCAGGTATTTATTAGTTATGGAGAGTTAAAATGGTATCCACATCATCTAATCATTTACTCACCCCAAACCCTCCACTTGTTACACCCTGCGCCCTGAACCTGTAGCAAGGGGAGAGAGTCCATCATAACACAATATGGTCGGGCACTTCACATACCTGAAAATTTAATGTAATGTAAAAAGAGATGGGGAGCAACATAAGCGTTCTGTTTGGCCATAAAACTAGTTTTTATGCAGCTAAACTTGCCTCCAAACCAGGATTTGAAGAATAAGTATCTGCTTTGAGGCCACTGAGAGCAACATCCAAGGGGTTGGAGAGTAACACATTGTCCACAAGAGCAAAATGTACTGTGTGCCAAGTGCAGACAGAAATCACATTGGTTTTCTACCCACAATGCTGCTTGCTTTCCTATAACTTGACTATAATTGTAGTTGTGTGCCAAGTTGAACCCACTGCAACTTTTTGTTTAATGAGTCAATATAGATGCAAAGGGGTGTGGTTAAACACTTATATTCCCTGTGTTTGTACTATACTAAGCACAATTAGGCAGGGACAGTCCCCTAAGTTTGCTCATAGTCTGTACAGAGAGATCCCATAAAACTATGACAGCATAGGTATTCCCTGTACTAAGCACAATTCAGCAGGAACAGTCCCTAAGTTTGCTCATAGTCTGTACAGAGAGATCCCATAAAACTATGGCAGCATAGGTATTCCCTGTACTAAGCACAATTCAGCAGGAACAGTCCCTAAGTTTGCTCATAGTCTGTACAGAGAGATCCCATAAAACTATGGCAGCATAGGTATTCCCTGTACTAAGCACAATTCAGCAGGAACAGTCCCTAAGTTTGCTCATAGTCTGTACAGAGAGATCCCATAAAACTATGGCAGCATAGGTATCCCCTGTACTAAGCACAATTCAGCAGGAATGGACCCCCAAGTCTGTTCATACCCTGTACAGAGAGATCCCATAATACAGAATAGGTTTCACCTGTACTATAAAACCATAAATAGAGTAGTCCTTCATGCAATCATCAGTATACGAGTGCTTCTCAACGAGCTGCAAACCCCATACCGGTGTGCAATAGTCTCCAAATTAGAAAGATGAAAGCACAACATGTTTCGGCTACATTGGCCTTCATCAGGTTCATAAAATACAGAGCTACAACAAGCTATTTAACTCCTCACCTCCCCAACAACTGCATACCCGCTCCACAGTGTAAATACATCCATATTAGAAATAGTAGTCTCATGGACCCTGTGCTAGCTCAACACTGTTAGTGATGACTTGTGTTATTTTGTATGGCTCATGATTCTGTATGATTCCTTTTTCCTAATAAAAAATATAAGTTACAAAAAAAAAAAAAGAAATAGTAGTACTGCCATCTTGTGGCCTACTTGTAATTAGCACCATCAAGGAGTTGCATGTATTGTAGCAAAGATAAAACATATTGACACATTGTATACAAATATTTGTTGTGAAAACAAAGTATTCTCCTACCAGTAGATATAGAACCTTGATTCTGGGATGTGTGACCGTCAAGAAGTCAACATTCTTTTAGTAATTATTCCAGAATCAAATGCAGAATTACATAGGCATCCTTATTCAAGATAACTGTTGCACCCCCTGTCCGCTTTCTTAATAATAATATTTTTATTACTACAGAGGGAATTAATAGCTGTTCTGTCTTGTTTGGTAATATTCTGTTTCATTCTATTAGGAACAAAACTATCCCATAGTTTTTCTGCCTCATTTAACAGTACGTGCTCAAAAGTGGTTAGTGCCTCGTTTGGTATATCAGGAGTATAGTCACTTTTAGGTCTCAACTTAATAGATAAAGGAGTTTCGGTCTCAGGCCTCTTACTATCAGAGAAGCACATTTTCAGTTTGAAAATAACTACAGACCTGTATTCCAAACCTGCTGAAAGGAATAACGTTTTACGACCTGATAGTTACCATATGCCCAATACAATAAAAGTCATCCCGAAAGGCCAGTTCCTACGGGTGAGGTGTTTATCCTCAAATGATGAAAGTTACCTATGAAGTGCTAATAAACTAATTGCCAAGTTTTTGGAGAAAGGTTGTAACTAGAACTCATTGTGTGCAGTAAGGGATGACGTCCTTAAGAGAGATAGAACTAGCCTTCTAATTAAGACAAAGCCGGTGGTGGAACAACTAATTCCTTTTGTGAGCAAAGTTGGACCACTTAGTAAAAATATGGAAAAACTGCAAGATTGCTCCATTTTACAAAAAGACCCCATGATTGGGTATACACTGCAAATCTGCCCCACTATTCTTGTATAAGAGGGGAAAAAAATTGGCAGATAAGTTGGTAAAGACTGACTTACATGAGACTGATAATAAGACAAGATTTCTCAGTACTCCAAAGTTTGGAACAAACCTTGCTTGGGATGTGGGCTGGTAGTTCCATAATTAAGGGTGATAAGGGTTATAAAATTCCTATAAGAGCTAACCACACCTGTAACACTGACTCAGTAATTTAGGCACTTAAATGCTCCTGTGGGAAAATGTACATTGGACAAACATCAAGAAAAGTCAAAATTAGGATTAGGGAACATAAATATTCCATTTCCAATTACGATCCAGATAACAAAAAAAAACCTCACACAGCAGTTGGCAAACATTTTTATTTGCATAAACCCAATCCATCGACACTGAGGTGGCTGGATTTAGAAAAAGAACAGTTACCCCAAAACGGGGGAGATAGAAAACACCTACTCTTACAAACTGAGGCGAGATGGATAGACAGAATGGACACGGTCAAACCCCGGGAATGAATGAAGCTATAAATGCTTTTTGTAATAATTTCTGTCTACAAATGAAATCCCATCTTTCTCTTTCAGATATACTTTGGAGTCTATATGGACCAACATAACGTACTTATAATAATGAGAATGACATGATACCGGTAGGAGAATACATTGTTTTCACTACAAATATTTGTAAACAATGTGTCAATATGTTTTATCTTTGCTACAATACATGCAACTCCTTGATGGTGCTAATTACAAGTAGGCCACAAGATGGCAGTACTACTATCTCCGCACATTTAGCTACACATGGACAGAAGAGATGGAGAGATGCACAAGGGGCCACAACGTGTGGTTCTATTTCTCTTGCAGTGACTTCTCTTTCCCTTATCTCAGCACATGGTAATTCATCTTTTTAGATATGTTTATTTATATTTATGTATTGCCTCCCCTATTACTCCATCGTAACAATGTACAGTGTTATGTATAGAAGCAGCACTGCAAAAGATATACATTCTACACACTGAAGGGCAGATTTATGAAGGGTAGAATTGAAAAATTAAATTTTTAAACTTGAATTTTGAGTTTATTTCAGTGTAATTTGACTAGGGAATAGTCCAAATTCAATTCATGTTTTAAAGATTTATCATGTACTGTCTCTTTTAAATTCAGATTTGACTATTCGCCATCTAAAACCTGCTGAATTGCTGTTTTAGCCTATGGGGGACCTCCTAGAACCAAAATGAGTCATTTGGTGAACTTTGAAAAATCTTTTAAAAAAAACCTTTAAATCGAATTCGATCGAATTTGATTTGAATTTTCGGTTACCGCCTATTCACTCAAATTTAAAAAATTTAATTTTGATTAGTTGAATTTTGAGTTTATGGGAATTTAAAATAGCTTCCATAAACTTTGAAACTTCGACACCCTTGATAAATTTGATAAATCTGCCCCTGAATGTACATTTTAACATGGTGGTAGTTTTTAACCACTCTAGTCAAGAGACACCAACTTGGTCCAAATGGAATACAGGTGATCCTGATCCAACTTCAAACCAGACCCACACTCCTTATCGGCCACCCCCCCCCCCCAATTGTGCTTCTTGCTGCATCTAAGGATCACAGGTGCCACTTGCTTTTTAATGATGAGACAGACAAAGATTTAGGGTTTCATTTGCTGATTTACTGTTTGGTCTACTATTGTGAGTGACCGGGGGTTAAATCTATGTCAGAAATGACATCACTAAGCTCTGATTATAACTAATGACATCACCAAGCACCATTTATAAGGATGTAATTTACATAATATTCATGGTTCTTGTGTATTATATCCCTCTTAAGGACTGGAGCCCAAAACTGCCCCCATACTCCAGATGAGGCCTCACCAGGGACCTATAAAGAGACAGAATTATGTTTCATCCCTTGAGTTAATGCCCTTTTTTATACAAGAACTTTATTTGCTTTAGTAGCCACAGAATGACACTGCCCAGAATTAGACGTGTTATCTACAAAGACCCCAAGATCCTTCTCATTTAAGGAAACTCTCAACACACCGCAATTTAGTGTATAACTTGCATTTATATTATTTTTGCCAAAGTGCATAACCTGCATTTATCAACATTGAACCTTATTTTCCAGTTTGCTGCCCAGTTTTCCAGTTTAGACAAATCACTGTGCAAAGTGGCAGCATCCTGCATGGAACCTATAGTTCTGCACAATTTAGTCTCATCTGCACAAATAGAAACAGTACTTTCAATGGCCACCTCCAGGTCATTAATAAACAAGTTGAAAAGCAAGGGACCTAGTACAGAGCCCTGCGGTACTCCACTTACATCACTGGTCCAATTAGAAAATGTTCCATTTACCACCACTCTTTGTAGTCTATCTTTTAGCCAGTTCTCTATCCAGGTACAAATACTAAGTTCCAGGCCAACATTCCTTCATTTAACCAGTAACCTTTTGTGTGGCACTGTATCAAATGCTTTAGCAAAGTCTAAGTAAATCACATCCACTGCCATCCCAGAATCAAGGTCCCTGCTCACCTTCTCATAAAAAGAAATTAAGTTAGTCTGGCAAGATCTATTACGCATAAAACCATGGTGGCACACACTCATAGTATTACGATTTGCTATGAAGTCCAGTATCTAATCATTTATTAACTCTTTGAAAAGCTTTCCTACCACTGACGTCAGACTAACTGGCCTATAGTTTTGAGGCTGAGAATGGGATCCTTTTTTCAATAGAGGCACCACATTAGCAATTCGCCAGTCTCTCGGCACTATGCCAGACCTCAATAAATCCTGAAAAATTAAGTAAAGAGGTTTGGCAATCACAGAGCTGAGCTCGCTAAGTACCCTGGGATGAATACCATCTGGCCCCAGACCTTTGTTAATCTTAACATGTTCTAGTCTCTTTTGAATTTCCTCATGTGTGAACCATGCATCATTAGATGTATATGGCAGCACAGAAACCAGTGCAATTAGCATCAGAATTAAATAATCAACCCTGTAGCATCAGTTTATATTACAGGGGAAGCTTATTTTCTGCTGGATAATTAGTGATGAGCCCTAAGCTTAGCTTCTCAACAGCCAATCAGAGCCCACTGAGCATGTGAGTGTCACAGACACTTTCCAAGATGGTGACCCCCTGTGACAAGTTTGAAGTCCTGGATCATTGCTGCTATTGACAAGCTCAAACTTTAGCCTCGTGCAATAAGTTCACTATATAAAACATATTTTTTTCCACATTCATTTTTAGGGTTTACTTCTCCCTTAATAGCCATTAATCAAGCTTTCCATCTAATTTTTGAAGCTTGATTTAACGGCTTCTGGTTTTATAGGTTATGTAGCTCTCTATGACTAGGGCCCTTGGTGTCCATATCCCACTAGGTGGTATCTCAATGGAATAGTCAGCAATAAACAATAATTTTAACATGGAATATTATTTTTGAACTGTAAGCTATATCTTGGTGAGAAATCACAGGAGTTATACAGTGAATATTAAGTCATATTGATATCTTGAATAGAAGACATATATGTAGTAAATTACAAGAATCAAATCCCTGTTGCTACTGTGAAGAATATAATAGTGCAAAAAAGAAAGTTCCACTGACCACTAGAAAAGGCAATGTACAGTAAAAGTTGTTGATGAGGGCTTTACTTTTACCCAATTTATTTAGCAGATATCATATATTCCACAGTAAGTGTAGCTGTAGCATAGCCATATTTATTTATTCACATAATAATTCATATCAAGGGGACTCCTCAACTGGCCCTTCATTATCAGCTATCCCACTGAGCCCTCTTGTTACATACATTAATGAGACACCAGGAGCAAAAAATTGGGTAAAATGGCCACAGCATTTATTCACATTTTATCAAAAAACTAGGACCTTGCCAGCTTAACCCCAAGCCAGAATTCCATAAGAGATCACTACAATGCTTTGCCGTTCCTCACTTGAGATCAGCGCTATGCCGTTATATCCACCACAGAGTATTAGGCTGCCACTATTTACAGAGAGGATGGCCCCCAAATCTGCTGCAAGCAAGAGCTGCATCTCCCACCATGAGAGAAGTTCAGCCCTGCCGGTGGTCCTGAATCTGCAGTGTCTCAATGATAGGAAAACCAAGCAGGCTGTTACTTAGCACAAGCAGTAGTAGCATCTGTATCAATCAACCCTTCTTTCTCACTCTTCTAAAATATCCTGTGCAGTATTCTAGCAAAGTCCTATCACCACAACGAGCCCAACTGGAAACCTTCAGTTGGCTTGTTAGTTAATAAAACATAACAACCTGGGACTATTGCTAATACAGATACCTTAATAGTCTCTCCTAAAATGCAATCACTGAGACTGACCCAGAAATGGGAAACAGTGAGCCCATGTTAGGCGCAATCATCTCCTACATCCTCACATTGATCTGAGTCACCTACATGAAAGCAAGGCTGTTTTAAAGCCTTAGAGGGTCCTGGACAAAGAGCCTTGTGTGCTCCTACTATTAATGCAGCAAAATGTTTCTAAGCCATGCCCACTTATGGCCATACCCCTAAATACCACACCTATTTTATCAAAACCTGTAAGTACCAATGTATTACTACAGAAAATTAATTTGCAATGCAATTCATGTGTTTATATTGAATAATACTCCGAGAACCCATAGCAGGATGGCACAGTTGCAATTCCATGTACACAGTAGGAAGAAGGCAGAGCTTGAACACTGTGTGCAACCAATGCTGAGCATTTGGACCTGCTTTACCCCATCCAGTCTCTAGATGTCTTCCTGCCACCTAGGCCAAATGCTCTGATCTTGGCTTGCTTTGTCAGGCCAGCCCCAGGCTTTATCTAGACCTAGGCATGGTGGTTTGGTTGCTAAGAGCAGACATGGAGTGAAAGCAGAGGGCCAGGGACAAGACCGCTTGATGGCCCAGCAGAGGAGTCTATAGCCGGATTACCAGCACTGGAGCCAGGAGATCAGGGTTTCCAGGTGTGCATGGCTGCCTGCATCAGGGCTTACAGGAAGAAAAAGGCTGAGACAGACTCCCTAATTGCCCTGATAAAGACCAAAGGTATCGGTCCTGCCCACACATCACTAGTCAGAAGCATCTACTTCCCTGACATCCTCAAACTGCTCAGGCACAGTCTCTGCTGGGGTAACGGTCTCAGAAGGACCAGAGGAGATGATGGGAGATGTAGGCAACAGCACACCAGGTTTGATTTTCCCGCCAAACCAACAGTCTCTTGTTTACCTGTGTCAGTGGGAACAGAGTTCAAACTGGGAGTTGTAGGCACCTCTGTACACAGGGCTGCACCGTGATATTATGTTGCAGAAGTATGAACCTCGAGGGGTCCTTTGAGTAGCAGTAACCACTGATCCTGCAGGAGTTGGCAATGTAGGAAAATCCTCCTCTACAAACACGAATGATACATTTTCCTTGGTCTTTACTGATTTCCAGCTTTTCACTTTCTCCCTCAGATTGATATCCTCAATTTCATCTGTGAAGAAGACCAGCTTCTGTGGGTTGAGGGTGGGTTACTCCAGGGCCTTTATCTCTGTGAGGAGCCCAGGGGAGCAATAGAGGGCCACAGGACTTTGGGAAGCAGAGAGATTGGGTCCCAGGGAGATGCTATACCTAGAGGAGGGTGATGCAGTCTCATCATTGGAGGACACAGAGGTGGATCAGTGTTTTATTTTCAACTTGTCCATCTGCCTTCTCTCCTCCTTCTCCTTAAACTTATCCAGGTTGTCATATGTCTCCTATACAGGCCTGATCTTCTGACCCTGGAAAGACAGTTCTGTTTATGAACAACTTCAGCAACCTCCTTCTGGAGAAGCCTTCTTTGAGGGTTGATGTCTTCAGGATATTGGTATCTAAGTTCTGGGGGACTGGATGGATGTTAACTTGGCAAAGAGTATGTAGATCTGGCATGGCCCTCTCCTACCTTATGTTGCAGGGGGTCTGAAAGTCATGCGATGATGGTGCATTACTGTGGGTAAAATCAAGTACTCTTCTAGGAAGGAGATCAACAGGAGAGTCTTGGGACACACCATTGGCACTGAGAGATTTTAAGACAATGTGTTGAGTAGGGCTCTCTTTAGTCAACTCACCTAGGGTTTAGGGTTATCATGTGTCATTTCTTCCATGGGAAGCTTTATGTTAATGGGAACACGAAGCATTGGTCTGTCAATGACCGTGACTGCCCACGGGAGGAATGAACTGGGAAGGAGGTGACCATGGACCACTTCCTACTTTGGCGTCCCTTTAATATTAAGTCTATATTTGAGTTGAGCACCCCTTTTTTAGTTAATTCAGTTACCGACTTTAACACTTGGAATGCACAGTGTCAGGTTTCTACTAGGCATAAGTTCTTCTCTGTTCAGCGGTGGTGGGTAACATACTTTGTGAGCTTCAGAAAATTTGCTCTTTTGAGAGTCTAAGGATGGATGCAGTAGGGTGGGCATCTTTATGGTGCAGGTTTTATTTTGATGCTCCTTAAAACCCTTTACCTAACTGACCCTTTCTGATCAGCTTTGGGGCTAGTTTTGTTTCAATCTCTTTATATTTTTTTTAGCATTAATTACATTTTATGTTTGGGCTCATGCTGTTTTAGGTGAATAACCTATGGAGCTCTGATTAAAAATGGAGTAGCTCCACATCAAACATTATATTACAACAGACCCAGATCTATCACATGCCATTTGAGAAAATACTTAGGGCAGCTTTCCCTATTGAGGCCTCATTTCTGAGCTTTATTACTTAATGAATTCTTTACCTGAGGACCCATTCTTAAAGCATATCTACAGGCAGCATTAGCAATTAGCCATGGAAAAAAGTATTAACCCTCCCCATATGGGTTGCAATCTGGGTAAATGCTCACAAAATGGTGAATACTTATAAAGTTTGATGAAGTTGTACCTTACCCCTTACAGACTCTCCAACACACCAAAGCATGATACACCACTGTCTCTACTACCTTGATTGGAAACAGATACAATCCCATTCACTTTAGCATTACTGTCGTGCTTGATATTTGACTTTCTTTATACCTACTCTTTGATAATGTTTTGTCTGTTTGTGTCTACCATTAACAACAATATTGTACAAATAAGACAAAAAATAAGACAAAGAACCATTTACTACTTTATTCATGTTATGCTGTTTATTTATTATTATTTACTACTAGTAATTACAGTGCTCCTTCTTCATACTGCCCTTCCGCCCACCCTCCCTGTTATGGTGCCTCTGTCTATTAGCAAATATTTAGCAACCTCTATATAACATATCAGTCTTGCTATAATATCAATTTTTTCTTTTAATATACATAGTTACATAGTATGTTAGGTTGCAAAAAGACACACATCCATTAGGTTCAACCCTTTTAGTCTATATATAACCTGCCTAACTGCCAGTTGATCCAGAGGAAGGCGAAAAACCCCATTTGAAGTATCTCCAATTTGCCTCAGAGGGGGTAAAAATTCCTTCCTGACTCCAAAATGGCAATCGGACAAGTCCCTGGATCAACTTGTAATATGAGCAGGGCCAGAATTCCTGTAGCGGTTCCCACAAGGCATCACGGTCCTAGTGTCCGCCGATCATATGCACCCACCCCCCATAGTGATGGGCACAGGGGAACGCAGTGTTCCCAATGCAGCTGAGCTGCATGCCATCCCTAGGCTCTGCCTTTGTGGCCTTGCCACAATTCTGGGCCTGACTATGAGCTATCTTCCATATCCCTGATAACTATACCCCATTGGTAGAAGTATAAGGACAGCTGGTATTGTGCTTTGTCTTCCTTGGTAGAAGATGAGTCTCCTCTGGCAAACATTTTCTGTCTGGTATTTCTTTGGTTTATAGAGAGATATCATTTTAGAAGTTTTCTTCTGGCAACTCATCAAAATTTCTGAATGTCTCGTGCACATCTTGGTCAAGTCTCCATCTGTATTCTGTAAGTTTGACGCCTTCATCACCATCTGTTGTAGTAGGTTGGCTGGGTATGAATGGCGCTTTCAGCTGCTTGTTCCAGAGAGCTTTCCAGTCAATTGACTATAAAATAATATAATACAATTAGTTTTCTCATTATGAATTAAGTGCTTTATTGTAATAATTGCAAGATGTCTAAAGTATAAACTTACCCTGAAGTATCTGAATCTCTGCACTTCTTCACCATCATCTATTTCTGATCCCAGCCGGAATCTGGGGTCTTTGTCTAGGAGCTACACAAAAGAAAATAATAGTTTTATAGGTACCTGCACCAGAATCTAACAGCTCAATCAAAGCAGTGCCAATGAAATCATGTTTATTTAGTCTGTATGTTTCCTTTCATTTAAAGCCAGTGTTGTATTTGTGTGTATATATGTCCGACAAGGAAACATGGCAGGTTTGTCGAGAGGATAAGAAAGTGAATCGATGCAACAACTTACTGCTTCAATTATTGAAATGGTGCTACTATCCAGGTCACTTGGATAATCTGGTTCTGAATAAAAGATGTTATTAAAGATTTCCTCCTGGGTTTTCCCAGTAAATGGCAACTGCAAAAAAAAAGAATCTCATTAGGAAAAGGAAAAGGACATCAGTGCTATAGCAGGGTAATACTTTCTAAACAGATACTGTAACTACTGTATATAGGGTGAATATAACTAGACTAGTACACTTTAGAAGTTAGAAGTATTATGGGACATTTAGTTACCACTTAGTTTTAAAACTTGAAATAATAATCTTATCTGTGACCGGACTGAGGTCTTTTTTATTGTTATTCTACAGAATAAACAAAGAGAAGATAACATTCTAGAGCCTAATGAAATCTATCGATGGAGGCTTTACACTTACCTTGGCAACGGCTATTTCATAGATAGTTATCCCTAATGACCACCAGTCCACGGTCCTGTTGTAGCGTTCTCCTCTGAGTATTTCTGGGGCATTATAAGAGAGGTCTCCACATGGCTCGTCTATTTCTGATGTGTGGTCGACTCCTTAGGTACAAGAAAAAACAGTGTTTGTTAGCGGCTGTCATTATCTACTAAGCAGTACATGTAATATAGAGGAGCTGAGAGGAGTGTCCTGAACTTAATCCTACGATTAAAATGAGGAGGACATTTATACATGAGAATTCTGTATTAAAATATAACCTAGCATTGGTTACCATTGTGTGTGAGCCTTATCCTGGGACATTAAGGCATATTAGTGCACCAGAAACTCATATGTTTTATAATTAAACCAGAATATATTACCTGTTTTACAGAGTCCAAAATCTGCAAGCTGTGCATATCCAGTGCTGTCTATTACGACATTGTCTGGCTTTATATCTCTGCAGGAAAATAAATAAAGTAATTAGTACTAATGTGCTTTTTTAGTTTAGAACCCTCAGTTCCTACTGCATAGGACCTGGTATCCCTGCAGAAGCAAAGTCATAACCAGAGAATCTCCCATGCCCACCCATACTGTGTAGCCTATAACACTATAAACATAATGGTCACAGGACCCAGAACCCCTTATAAGTAAAATATCCACTTCTTTTTAACACAAGGCTGATCAAACGACCTTTAGGTGTATAAGTCACTGATATGGTTCAGAATGTATTTATTTATGTTATCAATACATCTGTTTTTTACTGTTACTATGTTAAGCTTATATCTCTAATGTTAACAAGTAGAATACATTTCCCATAGACTATCCATGTAGTAAGGTTATCATTAATTTAGTATTAATAATAGCCACTATCTGACCCTCAAAATAGAAGCCCTATTAGCTCTAGTTCTTACCGGTGGATGATTCCGCGATCATGTAGGAACTTGATCCCTGACGTGATGCATGCAGCATAGAATCTGTGAAAGTAAACACATTTTAGTTGTTTTACTAATGCAAATCCATATACCTATAAAAAGACTATAGTGAGGATGTTTTTCTAAATATTCTAAATTTTACACTTCATTACTTAAGCCCAGAGTAGAGGATAAACCTATAGCTCCTAATTCTAACTTGACTCCTACTAATTGATAATGGTGAAAGGTGCAATAACTCAACCAGTAATACTTACAAAGTGCTTTCCTGGGTTAGTGCACCGGTGTTCAACAGAGACCCTAAACTTCCTCCAGCAGCGAATTCCATAGCTAGGAATGCGTGATGTTCCGTCTGGAAGGCACAGAACAAACTCACAAGGAATGGACATCTGGTGTTTCTTGCCAACCTTAAGACGTCCCGCTCCACAAAAACACTGAAACATAAGATCACAGAGTTGTTTTACTCACAAAGCTGCAACATTTCTCTAATCTCAATGAATCAGCAAAGAATTTAAATCAATCTACTAGAAGTTAAAACATGAATGCTAAGATCTGATTACTGTGAGACACCAGAGCAATTAAGTCAACAGGTTAGTTACTAAGTCCCCACTTATTTAAAAAAGTAAATGAAAAATGTACCTTTTGACCATGTTGCCTGCAAAGTATATTTCCTTCTTGAGTTTCTTGATGGCAAGCGTCTTCCCTGTTTTGTTATGTTGTGCCTGGAAGACCTGGAATGAGAATAAGAATCTTGTTGTTTCTCTGAAACTCCTATTTCACACTGTAAACTTAACATAGGACACATAACTCACCTGTCCAAAGAATCCTCTCCCAAGCAATCGATTGAACTTGAAGTCACTGATGGAGTTCTGATGCCTGTAAAAAAGGCAATGTTTAGTCCTATATAATTCCCACTGAAGGCACTTATGCTAAATACTGTAACCCTAGTTCCAAAACATTGTATATAAAAGCTCTTCAAAATAGCACAGAGCAAGCCAACATGGAGCTTCTGATGGGGAAGCACCAATGTGATTCAATAGAAGGGTTAAAGTATTGGTACAAGTAACAATTTAACTTACGTTGAGTCTGGGCACTCCTGAAAGACAGTGCTGGTTGTATTCAATGCTGGCACATTGCAGCCGATTGGTTCCTGTAGTTAGAAATAAATCATTATGGTAAATCAATTATATCAATATAACTATCTATTAGGGTTGACACAAATATGGCACTACAGTGAGAGCTTTACTTATGGGCATGTGTATTTATGGTTCAGTTTATTATTCTTCAAGGTAAATAGAAATGATACTTATTCTGATGTGCACTTGGTTTTATCACTTTTGGGGTTTATTACTTAAACTTATTAAGATAAAATTCTAAGTGAGGATTTATAAATTGATTTAAAACCCAAGCCCTGCAGTGAGTTCTAGGCTCAGTGGAGCTTAGTGGACAGAGGTGGGTGAAGCCAGTCAGGCCCCTAGGCAGCCTCACTCGCATATGATTGGCTGTACGTGTGCCGTGAACCTCACACCTCACATTTCCAAGTGCGGACAGATGACCCAGAGGCGCATAAGATAACCGCCAAGCAGTGAGGAACAGAGGTAAGTAGCAGAAGAGGCAAGTGCCTGGTGTCCTAATGTATTTTCCCTAATAATATCAATTACATTGGCTCTCCCATAACCCAGTATAGGCCAAGGCCTTCTAGTTTTACTCCATATTTAATTTATGTTGCAAAAAAGATTGTAGTGGGTCTTACCTTCTTCTTCTTACAAAGGCTACAGAGAGCTCCACAACAATTTCTTATTGTTTCCAACGTTGTTGTTGTTTCTGCACAAAAAACATGAAATGACCTATTAGCTCAAATGTATTTAAACACAACATACTGTATACAGTGCAATGCTACCTATAGCTTCAGAAAAAAACATTTTTAGAGAAGCAACATTCTAATAATATTGGTCAAAACATGAAAAAGCAAGTAATAACTAATAGGTAAAAGGAACTGAATTTAACTGAACTGGATTAAACTGAATTTGCTGGGGGACATACTTGAAATATATAAAAACTGTGCTGCAGTTCACATAAAGGAGAATATGTGCATTCCAAGAAAACCCAGTTGTCATGCTCAAAAATTTGTAGGAGATTTAAAAAAAACATCCCTAGTTTGGGGGCCTCATTTCCTAGTTTTTAAATTAACTTAATATTAATATAACTTAATATTAAATTCTAACCCCTAAGCAATTCCCCCCTGTACATATGTGGCTGAGTACTTAAAGAACTAAACCCTAAAAATGAATATGGCTAAAAATAGTGGCAGAACTACCGGGGGAGCAGGTGGTACGATTGGGCCAAGTACCCCCTCAGGGCCCCCCAGCAGCTCACACACCACAGTTTCCAGGCTGAAAAATCTCATACGGAGGGGGGTGGGGGGCCCAACTGCACATCGCACATCAGGGCCCGCCCCCCTCTAGTTACGTTACTGGCTCAAAATGGCATATTTTATATAGTGAACTCATTGCACGAGGCTAAAGTTTGAGCTTGTCAATAGCAGCAATGATCCAGGACTTCAAACTTGTCACATGGGGTCACCAACTTGGAAAGTGTCTGTGACACTCACATGCTCAGTGGGCTCTGATTGGCTGTTGAGAAGCTAAGCTTAGGGCTCGTCACTAATTATCCAGCAGAAAATGAGCTTCCCTGGCAGTAATATAAGCTGATGCTACAGGTTTGCTGATTATTATAAGCTGTTAGTAAGTTTAGAGGGTGGTTGAGCATTGCTGGAGTAGAAGTCCATGGCTTCAACCATCAGTAAGATGCAATTGAGCATTTGTGTAGCATTGATATTTGTACTGAAATACAGCATGGTGTATTATAGTGAGAGGGGAAACTTTGGGATGCAATAAATAATAAAGCATAACAGTAAAGCAAAATGGATGCAGAGAATTTTTTTTTATAGAAAATATACCTGAAAGATTCTTCGACTTTTTTTCAACGGTTCTTGATACGTCTTCATCAGCAGCTTTGACCTCACTGGAAAGAACATTTTTTTCCACTGTTTCTAGTGGCTCCACAATCACTTGTGTTTTGATCTCATCCTCTGCTTCAGGGGTTTTCACCTGTGGTGCTGGAAAAACTGGCTTCACAATTTCTTGTGTTTTCTTCTTATTCTTCCCTGCTTTAGGGGTTTTTACCTTTGATGTTGGAAAAGGTGGCTTCACAATCTCTTGGGATTTCTTCTTCCCTGCTTCAGGAGTTTTTACCTGTGATGCTGGAACAGGTGGCTTCACAATCTCTTGTGTTTTCTTTGTCTTCTTCTTCTTCCCTGCTTCAGGAGTTTTTACCTGTGATGCTGGAACAGGTGGCTTCACAATCTCTTGTGTTTTCTTCGTCTTCTTCGTCTTCTTCCCTGCTTCAGGGGTTTTTACCTGTGATGCTGGAACAGGTGGCTTCACAATCTCTTGTGTTTTCTTCGTCTTCGTCTTCTTCCCTGCTTCAGGGTTTTTTACCTGTGGCGCTGACAAAATCTGCTCCTGTGTTGTCAAATTGGAGTTGATTGGTTCCTGTAGTTAGAAATAAATCATTATGGCAAATCAGTTATATCAATATAACAATTTATTAGGGTTGACACAAATATGGCACTACAGTGAGAACTTTACTTATGGGTATGTGTATTTATGGGCTCTGTTTATTATTGTTCATGGTAAATAGAAATTTCATTCGGATGTGTACTTGGTTTTATCAGTTTTGGGGGTTATTACTTTAACTTATCAAGATAAAATTCAGAGTGAGGATTTATAAATTGATTAGAAACTCAAGCCCTGCAGTGGGTTCTAGGCTTAGTGGAACTTAGTGGACAGAGGTGGGTCAAGCCAGCCAGGACCAACGCAGCCTCACTCGCATATGATTGGCTGTACTTGTGCCACGAACCTTACACCTCACATTTCCAAGTGCGGACAGATGACCCGGAGGCGCATAAGATAACCGCCAAGCAGTGAGGAACAGAGGTAAGTAGCAGAAGAGGCAAGTGCCTGGTGTTCTAATGTATTTGCCCTAATAATATCAATTATATTGGCTCACACATAATCCAGTATAGGGCAAGTCCTATCCAGTTTCACTCAGTCTATATTTCATTTATGTTACAAAAAAGATTTCAGCGGTCTTACCTTCTTCTTCTTGCGATTAAAAGGGCTACAGAGAGCTCCGCAACAATTTCTTATTGATTTCAACATTGTTGTTTTTTCTACACAAAGAACATGAAATAACCAATTAGCTCAAATGTATTCAAAAACAACATATACAATGCAATGCTACCTATAGCTTCAGAAAAAAAGAGTATATTTTAATATTAATATACCTTAATATTGCATGTTGTCACATGACCCACCTTGCAAGATGAAGCTTAAAATTTGTAGCTCCCCACACACACACACACATATATATATATATATATATTTATATAAATAAATTTAAATTATCTTAATATTAATTTAACTCAATATTAAACACTAACCCCTCAACAATTCCCTCTATACATATATAACTTAGTACTTACAGATTTTAGTTGAATTCTAAAAGAATTTCCTATTAGAATCCTCTCCTGGCACACAGCCAAAACAATAACTGGTACCAGGAAAGGGCTTGGTATCAGCAGCAGTAGAGATGTTATCTCTACGGCAGCCAAACACCAACTGAATAGGAACAAGCCTAGTAGTTAACATATATAGGTCAGGGCATTATGACATCATTATGATGTAATTGTCTGCATGGTCATTGTGACATCATTGTAAATAACATCTGTATGTGAGGTCACTATGATATCACAATGACATTGAAGTGATGTGATATCACATGACCCATCTGCAAGATGAAGAGTGAAATCCATAACTACACCTAAATATATATATATATATATATATTTTTTTTTTTTTTAAATTTATTTATTCATTTTTTTAACTAACTTAATCTTAATTTAACTTAATATTAATTCTAACCCTTCAGCAATTCCCCCTATACATACATAGCTGAGTACTTACAGATTTCAGTTGAATTCTAAAAGAATTTCCTATTAGAATCCTCTCCTGGCACACAGCCAAAACAATAACTGGTACCAGGAAAGGGCTTGGTATCAGCAGCAGTAGAGATGTTATCTCTACGGCAGCCAAACACCAACTGATTAGGAACAAGCCTAGTAGTTAACATATATAGGTCAGGGCATTATGACATCATAATGATGTAATTGTCTCTATGGTCATTGTGACATCATTGTAAATAACAGCTGTATGTGAGGTCACTATGATATCACAATGATATTGAAGTTATGTGATGTCACATGACCCATCTGCAAGATGAAGAGTGAAATCCCTAGCTACACCTAAATATATATATATATATATATTTTTTTTAATTAAATAAATCTTAATTTAAATTAATATTAAATTCTAACCACTTAGTAATTCCCCTCTGTACATACATAGCTGAGTACTTACAGATTTCAGTTGAATTCTAAAAGAATTTCCTATTAGAATCCTCTCCTGGCACACAGCCAAAACAATAACTGGTACCAGGAAAGGGCTTGGTATCAGCAGCAGTAGAGATGTTATCTCTACGGCAGCCAAACACCAACTGAATAGGAACAAGCCTAGTAGTTAACATATATAGGTCAGGGCATTATGACATCATAATGATGTAATTGTCTGCATGGTCATTGTGACATCATTGTAAATAACAGCTGTATGTGAGGTCACTATGACATCACAATGCCATTGAAGTCATGTGATGTCACATGACCCACCTGCAAGATAAAGCTTATATCCCCAGATACACATAAATATATATATTTAATTTAACTTAATCTTAATTTAACTTAATATTAAATTCTAACCCCTTAGCAATATCCCTCTGTACATACATAGCTGAGTACTTACAGATTTCAGTTGAATTCTAAAAGAATTTCCTATTAGAATCCTCTCCTGGCACACAGCCAAAACAATAACTGGTACCAGGAAAGGGCTTGGTATCAGCAGCAGTAGAGATGTTATCTCTACGGCAGCCAAACACCAACTGAATAGCAACAAGCCTGGTAGTTAACATATATAGGTCAGGGCATTATGACATCATAATGATGTAATTGTCTGCATGGTCATTGTGACATCATTGTAAATAACAGCTGTATGTGAGGTCACTATGACATCACAATGAGATTGAAGTCATGTGATATCACATAACTCACCTGCAAGATGAAGAGTGAAATCCCTAGCTACACCAATATATATATATATATATATATATATATATATATATTTTTTTTAATTAACTTAATCTTAATTTAACTTTATATTAAATTCTAACCCTTTAGCAATTCCCCTCTGTACATACATAGCTGAGTACTTACAGATTTCAGTTGAATTCTAAAATAATTTCTTTTAGATTAATTAATTATTTGTCTGCTTGGTCATTGTGACATCATTGTAAATAACATTTTTATGTTTGATATTTGCTAAATAAATGGTGCAAAAGTAAAACCTCATCAACAATATTTACTTTTCCCTTTTTTTAGTGATCAGTGGGAATTGAAAGGCCACCCTCACCCAAAAAAGCTAAGATTAAAGAAAAAAGAATAGATTAAGAAATCAAAAATTTACTGAATTTGAAAATGAGGCCCTAATTGGAAAAATAGTGCCAGTCTTTGACAGATCGATTGGGAAATATTCAGCAAACACTGCTGCTGCACAGAAAAGTAAAAACTGAAGGGATTTAGCTGAGCAGCATTGGTGTATTTCCTAGAACTGTGCAGCATTGTATCGCTTAAAAGATGTTTGTGAATTATGCGTTAGGATTAATTCTATTCTATTCTTAAGTATCACATTGCGGTGAGAATACTGCTATGCGTTAATGTATAATGAATGCTTGCAATGTCTATTAGTGCATGCGAAAATACTTTGATGAACCCTTCCTTAAAGGAGACCTGTCATTCGCTAAAAGTATTCCAAATCCTATTTTATTAAGTTACTCAAGCAAAATGAACTTTAAATACACATAAATTATTTGTATCTTGTTTCCTTCAGTCTGGGAATTCATAATTATAACAAGCAGACAGGAGCCATTTTGTGGACACTGTTATTAAGACAAGTCTTGTATCATCTCAGAATCTTGTTTGTGCACCAGAATGGGGGACCTGATGTCCATCCCCATGTCCTGGCTACACAATTAAATGGTGAAGAGATTGGGGGGAATGTGGGGAGAGCAGTGACATGTAGGAAGTGCTGAATGGAAAGTGAAAGTAATTGTCTGCCCCTCCTCTATGCCTAAAGGGGATAGGCAATATTTGATTGACAGCTGGGATTTTTAAATGCTTTAACAACAGCTATGAATGCTTTAATAAAAAATGTTTATTTTCAAAAGGACTTTTATTATACAGATTTTTATGTCTGAGTGACAGATCCATCGTTATTTAAAGCAGAAAACAGCACGTTAAGTAATAACGACCTTTAGTGAATTGGCCCTAAAGTGTTTTCGTTACAAAACATGATTTTTTTGGTAAGTGATTATACTGTTGTTGAATATTAAATTGGTAACTGTATAATATTATTTAGCAAAAAAAAGTATCATGTTTTATAATGAAGACACTGAATTTTTCATGGGCTTTAACCATTTATGTATTTTAAATACCTTGCCTAATAGAGACATTATTTATGTTTCTTAAATATCCTACCCAATGGAAACTTGATTGCGCATCTCTATTTTTTTTTTTTTTAAAAAACCTTACTGCTTGACATTGTATAATATGATAATTTGCTCCTGTATTCTCTTATCATTATACTTTATTATGGATAAAGTTCCAAATGATGTAATTTGTTGAGTCATGATTTGAGGTTAGTTAATGTATACATGTTCCTGATTGGTCACAACCCTTTGTGCCCACCAGCCTATGAGGAAGTGCCCTAGTAGGCACCAAACGCTGCTTTTGCTCCCATGTCCCAATTAAAATGGACTTTTTAACCTTATTTGTTATTTTTGGGGACATTCACATCCTTCTTGATTCAATTAGTGAGCTTATGAAAATATGTGATTTGTTTATTGTAAAAATGACCAAAAACTTCCAAAGCTGGTGAGGTCCTGTAGAAGTCAATGGGAGCTGTCCTTAGCACATCTTTCTTTGCTTCCAACAAGTTTTAGGTTTTTTTTCCTTCGTATTCACACAAAAATGCTTGCAAAAATCAGCATTTCAGATTCATTTTTATTCAATTGTCCTTTTTACATTGTGACTTTTTAATAAATAAGAAGGCATTTGTGTTTTTTAAAATGTGAGTTTAGCAGAGGCTGAAAAAAACTCTCTAAAACTAAAGAAATACATTTTTGATAAATAAGCCTCTTGTTGTTAGTCTAGTACCACAGGGGGTCTGTGTTCTATCCTTGGTTCTGTGCTTTTAAACTTGATTATTAATCACCTGAAGGCGGGCATTAAAAGTACAGTTTCTATATTTGCTGATGATATTAAACCGTGGAATCATTTTTTATCATCTTCCATTTGAATGGATACATACATATTTCTTTTTCCATAAAGATCTTTTCTGTCAAGCCATTTTTTTGCTGTAGCCCTTTAGTAGGTGCAAGTCCGCTCGGGAAATCACTTATTGTCCAAAGTGATTCTTGGGTGCATGGACCTTGTCCTCTTTGCACTGCTCTTACTGATAGGAGACTGCCATGCATTGTCCATTCAATATTTAGACGCTGTTCAAGCAAAGGTGACGTTGAGGCAACTTGTTCTATTGAGAGTGTGCGCTCTGAACAAATTTATGGTAAAGCTAGCGACGAGGATGGGATTCGAACCCACACATGCAAAGAAGAATAACTAGCAGGGCATCACCTTAACCACTCAGCCACCTAATCTTTGGTTGGGTGGAAGACAGGTATCTGACTCAAGTGAGGTTGCCTGCGAGACCCACAAATGAAACCTTTTCAGCCATCAAGCTTGTATATGTCTCTACTTTCCAGTGGCAAAAATGACGCAGTGGTAGCCTCTAAAATTGAATCTCCCGCTAACTTGATCTCTTCCAGAGATTTAAGTGTATCCTCTTTACTTGTGATGTTCTTAAAAGATTCATAAATGGTTTTGAAACCGGGCCTGAGATGCACAGTAGGAAGCTTATGGCTTCATTGTGGAATGAAGCCATAAGGGCCATTACACTTATGGGTCCCTACACAAACACCAGCATTATCTTAGCACTCCATGGACCCCTAGGTCCTCCCTCCTGATGTGTATTGCACTGCTGGGAGTTTCATCAGACAAGGAGGGGCAAGCAAATATACCATCAGAACAACATTCTTTGGGGCAAGGATAACTGACATGACTCCCACTTAATCCAAGTTTTCTTTATTAGAATTCAATAAAGGGACAGTATATACCTAAAAACACCTTTGATAAATACCTTTGATAAATAAAAAGAGCGCAATTAGTAGAACTTTCCTTGAAAATGCATTCTTTTTCATCTTTTAATTTTAAAAAAAATCCCCAAATTCTTAATTTTCTGGGACTAATTGGAACAAACCCCCCACCCCACCCTCTCCCAATATAAAAAGTTCAATTTGTTCAGAGCTCTTTACCTGCCTTAACAAAATCAGCCTCGCCTCTGCTCGTAAGAACCAGGAAGTGCTACGGTGAAACTGTTTTTATTTTCTTCTTTACTACCAGAAATAGCCAAAAAAAATAGGCATTTCTTAATTAAAACTATAGGCAATAAGTATGTTTGTCTTGAGGCCCACTCACTGAACATTTGTTAGAAAGGGCTCCCTAATCATTTAAACAGCTGTAAAGAGTTGCCCGGCTAGCTCAGTCGGTAGAGCATGAGACACTTTATCTCAGGGTCGTGGGTTCAAGCCCCACGTTGGGTGGTTGCTTTTTGATTGCTCCTGTATCGCAAACAGGCTCACGCAACTTAGGTACCAGGTTGCCATGCACAGGTCCCACCCGCATGCCAACCAGCACACGGGGCATTGTATTTGAAACACTTTTTTTAAAACCATACTGCGTTCCTACCTTTTACAAACAAACACCGTTAACTGCGAACAAATACCAATAACTCATACCAATTGCATCCAGGTATTGTTATAAACAATACCATGCTACTCTTACCCATTTGGACAATATTTTGGGGTGGGAGATGGAGAGGACCAGGTAAGGACCTATGATTCAACCAGTTCTTTCCCCACGCCAGCCAAACCAATCAGTTTTAAACCCTCACTGGATACTGGATAGAAACGTTGACAATTATGCAAGCTTACATGACACAGAGGGCTGAAGTCAGTGGATAAAAGTGAATTAAGCTCAATGAAGGCTCAGCTATGCAAAAATTGGCATGTGCAAAATGAAGACGAAACTCTTTAGAATAGGAAGGTTCCAAAATGTCTATGTAGTCATAAACAATCATAAGTTGAAGTTGATTGACCTCAGTTACATCGATTGCTAAAGTCAGCCTCCCGGGTGGTCTAGTGGTTAGGATTTGGTGCTCTCATCGCTGTGGCTCGGGTTTGATTCTGAGTCAAGGAAGGTTGTCTTTTCTGGGTCAGGAGGGTTTTAACGCTGGCCTCAAGTGCTATTCATGTTTATATGGAAACCAGAGATTAGGCAGTTTCTGTAGTGTAGTGGTTATCATGTTTGCCTAAAGGTCCCAGGTTCAAAACCTGGCAGAAACATCAGGAGCAAATCTATAACAAGCTGCATGCAATTCAGGAGAATGTGCCTTGTAATTATAGAAGGTTTAGGATTGGGGGTATGAAGAAATATATAAGCAACCTAACAATACTCACTGTGGTCCATAACAAATGTACGAAATTAGCACAGGTACTAAAAAAAACCACTAAAATCCACATTTTTCTCATTATCTCAATAAAAAAAGCCTGACCAAATTCCCATCTATGATTTTAATTTATTTATCATAAAAAAACTTGATAAACTCTGTTCAGAAAAAAACTCACAAAATTAGTTTTTGCTTAAAAGAAAAACCCTAATTTTTCTTTTTTTGTGCTTGAAACACTCACATTTTTTGTGATATTGCTAACAACCCACAAATTTTTCATATTTTTGAACAAAACTCAGAGTGGACCATATCTTCAAATTTGAAATGGGACCTTTGCCATTGACTTCTACAGGACCTCAACAGGTTGGAGATGCAGTATATTCATTAGCAGCCTTGGGGTATAATAAATATCTAAAAAAAATTAATTTTTTTCCACTAAAAATTCCAGCTTTCTAGTTACAAATACGAATTCAAACTTTACTAAATAACCCCCTGAATATACCCAATAAGCTGGTGCTGCTTTCAATAAGGATTAATTATATCTTAGTTGGGATCAAGTACAAGTTACTGTTTTATTATTACAGAGAAAAAGGAAATCATTTCTAAAAATTGGATCACTTGGATAAAATGAAGTCTATGGGAGACGGGTTTTCTGTAGTTCGGAGCTTCTGGATAATGGAGCCCATTCCTGTACTACTTAAAGCTACACAATGAAAATCATGGCAGCATCACTTGAAATAGACATTTTTAACATACTTATTTCAATACTAACTTTTCTATTAACTTACAGCCCTTGCTTGCTTTGCTCTCTCACTTCTTGTCTATTAGGGGAATATACAAATATCTATCTCTATCTATATCTAATGAATAATAAAGGAGGTAGGGGACATACCCTGCAAAAGCTTATTATTTATTCATTTATTATGTTGTATTTCAGTCCTTCCTGCATCACTTGGGGGGTTATTTATCAAAGTCCAAATTTATCTCAATATTTTCTGAAAAAAAACTCCAACCAAATCTGCATAGGTTTTTTGGGCTTATTTATTAATACACTTTCCCGAAAATTTTGTATTTAGGAAAAAATCCGAAAAAACGTGAAAAATCTGATTTTCATAATTTTTTCGGATTTTTTAATTAGATTTTCAAGATTTTTTTGGATTTTTCACTTGAAAACTCTGAATTTTGCCCGAAAATTTGGAGGTATTGCCAAAAACCCAGCGCACATCAAAAAATCATTGGAACTTCTCCTGATTCAGATTCTGACTTTTCCCATCCTCGGGGTTTAATCAATTCTGAAAAATTCTTTTAAAAGTCCAAGTCTAAAAATTTCGGCATTGCCACTTGGCATTGTGCCAATTCTGGTACATGGCACTGTAAGAACATCACCATGTAATTCTTTTGGTGCTAATCTGCTGTGCCTGTTGACACAAATGAAAAATGGGGGCATTTTGGGCTAATTCCAATAAATCTGCATTTTCTAATGAATAAAACAGGAAGACAAATAGCAACTTCTCCTTTTTTTAAGGAGATAAAACAATACTTAGAATGTGCTGGCAGCAGACACCATGGCAGCCCTCGTACTGATGTCTTTACTCTGTAAGTACCATTCATACTTTCCTGCACTTTCACAGATTTGAGCAAAAAAAATCTAAAGCAGGTTTTTCCTAACTGTGATGAAATATATAGTAGATAGGATTATGGAGCAGGAGTTTTTACTGGGCAAGTTGCTTAATGAGAAAGGAAACCATAAATAGATGTATAATTAGTTTCTTGCCCATGTTTATGGGACAGGAGAAAGCAAAAAGCCTCTCAACTTACAGGCTCCAAGCTCATAAATCTTACAATCTGGACCAAATTTAACTTCATTAGAAGAACTTATCTCATCCTTTAGTTCCAAATTTCCCTATAGACTTCCATTCTGTTTTTATGAGATTAAAAATGAATTAAGCTTTTCCATAAGACTTGAATACTGTCCCAAGTTTTAAGTTCTATTTAGATAAAGTTTAAGGCCATAGTGGGGGTATGCTAGAAGATATTTGCAGCTGAAGATCCCAGGGCATATATTATTAAAGTCCGATTAATCCTGGTTGTTCTTCTTTAATTATTTGAACGTAAAATTCCAAAAAGTTTGAAGTATCAGGTGTCAAATCTGAAAAATCTAAATTTTCAGCAGAAAAACCGGAAAAATTTATACGATTCAGATTTTTTCACAATTTTATCAAGTTTTTGCTGAAAAATGTATTGATAAATAGGGAGGGGAAGTCCGTCCAGATTTTGATCAATAACCACCTAAATGTCCACAAGTTTTCAAAACTGATTTAATTCAATATTTACAGCTGAGAATTCTGTAGGTTCTTAAAAAAAGACAGGGGCACCATGTTCATTTCAAAGAAATTCAAGTCTACGAGGGACTCTCTGAATTTATAGATTTCATTTTCCATGTTAATATGACTCAGTAACAATGTGGAAAATGATTTGCATATATAAACTACTAATTACATTTTTTTACAATAGAGCATTCATTCTTGTCAAAAAAGGTAAAGAAAAGGGTTTGTAAAAAGAAATCTTTTAAATATAAAATGATGTAGCCAAGTCTAATTAGTAAGCTCCATAAACATGAATTCATTGAAGGATACAGTATGTTCATCTAAGAGTTAATATTTTAGTTTGTTCACTCTAAAAAATAGCTTTTTAAGAACATATAATTTTGCAATTGCATTTTAAAATTCTGTTTTCAACCATTAAACATATTGATTTAATGTAGAGTGGAAAATTGCTTAGAATTATATCCTTTTTTTTATGCAAAAAAACGTCCCCAATATATTTAACAATATTTTTTTTTTACAAATAGATGTATTTGTATCCCCTTCTTGTATTATATTTTTTCTCTGCTGTATGGAGAGTTTAAGGGGCCCATTTACTTAGCTCGAGTGAAGGAATAGAATAAAAAAAAACTTTGAATTTCGAATTTTTTTTTGGCTACTTCGACCATCGAATGGGCTACTTCAACCTTCGACTACAACTTCGACTTCAAATCGAACGATTCGAACTAAAAATCGTTCGACTATTCGACCATTCGATAGTCGAAGTACTGTCTCTTTAAAAAAAAACTTTGACCCCCTAGTTCGCCACCTAAAACCTACCGAAGCCTATGTTAGCCTATGGGAAAGGTCCCCATAGGCTTTGCAATCTTTTTTTGGTAGAAGAAAAATCGTTCGATCAATGTATTAAAATCCTTTGAATCAAACGATTCAAAGGATTTAATTGTTCGATTGAACGATTTTTCGTTCGATCAAACGAATTGCGGTAAATCCTTTGACTTCAATATTCGAAGTCGAAGGATTTAACTTTGACAGTCGAATATCGAGGGTTAATTAACCCTCGATATTCGACCATAAGTAAATTTGCCCCTAAGGGGCCCATTTACTTAGCTCGAGTGAAGGAATAGAATAAAAAAAACTTCGACCATCGAATGGGCTACTTCAACCTTCGACTACAACTTCGACTTTGAATCGAACGATTCAAACTAAAAATCGTTCGACTATTCGACCATTCGATAGTCGAAGTACTGTCTCTTTAAAAAAAAACGTTGACCCCCCCTAGTTCGCAACCTAAAACCTACTGAAGTCAATGTTAGCCTATGGGGAAGGTCCCCATAGACTTTGCAATTTTTTTTGGTCAAAGAAAAATCGCTCGATCGATGTATTAAAATCCTTCGAATCGAACGATTCAAAGGATTTAATTGTTCGATCGAACGATTTTTCGTTTGATCAAACGAATTGCGGTAAATCCTTCGACTTCAATATTCGAAGTCGAAGGATTTAACTTCGATATTTTCGACCATAAGTAAATTTGCCCCTAAGGGGCCCATTTACTTAGCTCGAGTGAAGGAATAGAATAAAAAAAACTTTGAATTTCGAATGTTTTTTTTGGCTACTTCGACCATCAAATGGGCTACTTCAACCTTCGACTACAACTTCGACTTCGAATCGAACGATTCAAAATAAAAATCTTTCAACTATTCGACCATTCGATAGTCGAAGTACTGTCTCTTTAATAAAAAAACTTCAACCCCCTAGTTCGCCACCTAAAACCTACCGAAGTCAATGTTAGCCTATGGGGAAGGTCCCCATAGGCTTTGCAATCTTTTTTTGGTAGAAGAAAAATCGTTCGATCGATGTATTAAAATCCTTTGAATCGAACGATTCAAAGGATTTAATCGTTCGATCGAACAAATTGCGGTAAATCCTTCGACTTCAATATTCGAAGTCGAAGGATTTAACTTAGACAGTCGAATATCGAGGGTTAATTAACCCTCGATATTCGACCATGAGTAAATTTGCCCCTTAGTATAGCCTGACATTTTTTACCCCTATAAGGGGATGATTTTCCAGATTGTATTTTGCTGATCTTTTTGTCATTCCAAGCAGACACACTTCTTTGCCCCCCTACTCCCTCAGCATGAGGAATACACAATGGTCCATGTCAAAGTTTGCTATTTTCGAAACTTCGTTGCCTAATTGGCACTTTCTTCATTTCTTCTGCGTGGCCCATATGTTTGTAGTTCTTTTAGCTTCCCTTAGCTTCTTGAATATACCGTTTAGCAACTAAGAATTCATTTAGAGCGGCTACATCTTGTAGGCTAATGACTACTGACTTACGTGTCCTCTTTTGATCTTGTTTTTTCCACCCCTGAAACCTATGTCTGTTCATTTATTTGGTGGGTAATAATTAATTCTAATGAATTGAATGGCATCTTTTTTTTTTTTATATCAGATTTACCTTGTTAATTTCCTTCTTTATATTACTATTGTTCATGAAATTGGTAACCTCTAGTGATGGGGGAATTTATTCGGCAGGCGCGAATTCGCGAAAAGCCCGCGAAAATTCGTGGAAAAAATTCGCCGGCGTCAAAAAAATTTTTACGAAAAAACGGACACCGGCGCCGGCGTAAAAAACGAGACGCCGACGCCGTTTCACAAATTTTTCTCCGTTTAGCGAAATTCGCGAATTTTTCGGCGAAGCGAAACGCCGCAAATTCGCCCATCACTAGTAACCTCATTCTAAACCAGGAACCCACTGTATTTTTAGAAAAATCACAGTATTTGTTTATCCTAATTTTATATGTATTTAATATATGAACACTCTTTTTATGCATGAAAGTTCCCCTAGTTTAACAGAAAATGTAATTATTTCTGATAAAACAAACTCTAATTCCTAAAATTCTGGTTTATTCTAGCAAAAGCTTTGTTTCTTTTTATTTCTTTGGTATGTTGTGTAAAGCTACACTTGCACAACACGGAGCCTCTATATTGTAATTAGAACCTTTTCTGATGAAAATAAGTGCAAAGCTGTCATTACAGCAATGCCTCCAGTAGTTTCACAATTTCCCATTCACTGACATCACTATGTTATGTAACTCTCGCAGCTGAAAACTCATTTATTCATTACAGATTTTTTTCATCAGAAAACCTCCATGAAATAATGTAAATAATATTTTTGTTTAGTCACAAACTTTGCGTTAACATACGTACACATTAAATTGTGTGGGGTTCTTTTGAGCAATAAGAACAATTTTAAGAGAGATAAGTAAGAAAATCAAACACTGGAAAATTTACATTTTAAGGTTTTTCCTAGAAAAGGTTGACTAACTATATTACTGTTTGCAACAGTCCAACTTCTACATAATACAGCAATACCAAATATCTATTTCTAACCCATTTTCTTTTTAGATAGACTACACAAAAACAACATTTTGTAGGATTTTACACCAAAATAAATAAGCACATCTGTCAGTTTACTTGGCATTAGTGATAAGCGAATTTTTTCGCCAGGCGTAAAAATTTGTCACGCATAAAAAAAAATTCGCTCATCACTACATGGAATAAATTTAAATTACTCCTCACTAAGTTTGAAATTTTTCTTTAGAACTGACATATCTCCAGGTTTATAGATGTGTATTTCTGCAAGTAAATGTAGACTATGTGATACCAATTATTGTCAATTTCAGAGTTTTTAATTATACATTATTTGCCTAAACTTCCACCCTTGATGCACAATTCTACATATAGGGGTTATTTAATAAGACTCGAATTTTTCAAATTTTTAAACAGAAATCAACTCTACTGAACACTCACATATACAGATATATCTTATTTATTAATAATATATTATTATTATATCTTATTTATTACTAAATCGACTTGAAAAATTTGGAGTTTTTGGTAAAATACCAGCGACAAAAATCTGAAAAGGGACCTCTGCCATTGACTTTTACATGAATTCGGCTGGTTTTAAGTGGAGTATTTATGAATTCGAGTTGCTTGCAACTTCAGAGCTTAAAATTAAATTTAAAAAAATTGAATTCCTATATAAAAACAAATTAAAATTTTGGGGGCAGATTTACATAGGGTCGAATATCGAGGGTTAATTAACCCTCAACATTCGTCTGTCGAAGTTAAATCCTTTGACTTCGAATATCGAAGTCGAAAGGATTAACCGCAATCAGTTCGATCGAATGATTAAATCCTTCGAATCGAACGATTCAAAGGATTTTAATCCATCGATAGAACGATTTTTCTACGACCAAAAAAAGCTTAGAAAGCCTATGGGGACCTTCCCCATAGGCTAACATTGAGGTTCGGTAGGTTTTAGGTGGCGAAGTAGGGGGTCGAATTTTTTTTAAAGGGACAGTACTTCGAGTATCGAATGGTCGAATAGTCAAACGATTTTTAGTTCGAATCGTTCGATTCGAAGTCGTAGTCGAAGGTCGAAGTAGCCAATTCGATGGTCGAAGTAGCCAAAAAAAAAACTTTGAAATTCGAAGTTTTTTGCATTAGAATCCTTCACTCGAGCTAAGTAAATGTGCCCCTTGATAAATCTGCCCAATAATGTTGGACATTTTGCAGATTTCCCAATCAAGAATCAAGGGGAAAATATTCAAAATGAGATTTTTCACCAAAAGTCCCACGATATGCCCTTTGAACATGCTATATATGAATCTGAGTAAATGTTATCCCACATGTACTGTATGGCTACAAGCAAAGACACAACCACCAAACACCACAAATTTGGGTCAATGCCTAATTTTAAGTGTACACCATGCACTTCAGATAAAATGAACACCATCAGCTATTTAGAAGCACAATCCATACATCCAATAAGCTACTGGTGTGACTACCTATCAGCACATCCGGAAACCTTTGACTTTCTTAATTCATTTTTTTTTGCAACAAACCTTTTTAATGTTATCTCTATTTTTATTTACAGTTATTATCATGGACACTGCAGGTAAGAATTGTTACTGTTAGGGCCATAATCATCTGGAACCTGTTAACCTATCATTGTTCTTTTGGACTTGGGAGGAACCCAGACCAGAAAAGCTACATAACCGCAGGGAGAATATTACACTCCCCATAGACTGTACCCCAGACTCAATCAAGCCAACACAGAATCATTAAACATTGTTTTTGTATGATACCCTGAAACATGGTAGATAATTGGTCACTGTTGAATAACGTAAAAATTTAGTAAACTGTGTGTTTCTATGAAAGTCACTGACGTCAAACCTTTTTGTATTTCCTATATTCATGCAAAAATAGTGTAAAATTGTAACTGAGGGACAGTCTTCGTGTTCTCTCTGTGTTCTGTGTTGGGTTCTCTGGTTCCCTTCCAGAGAAGCAGTGATAGAACGATTGTGAGGCTTGTGTCAATACTGTTCTATTATTGTTGAGACAACGTTAATGTGGAACAGTCAGTGGAATCAAAATTAAGTCAAAATCACAGCAAAATTAACTGTTATGGAAGCTTTTGGCCATCAGCAACATGAACTCTATATCAGGAATGCTTGTTCTTGGCCTTGGTAGCTTTCCTTTGTTGGGAAATACTGTACATTATGTGCCTGTTAGGACTGATATTATCTATTTTTCTGAGAAAACATAATAAGGCAGTGAAACTGAACTTGGAATGCCATGGAAGTAGGGAAATTGCATTTATCGAATTAATCAATAACATTGCTTTACTGTTTTCAACCATCAGTGATCTAGAAGATGCCAGTAATGGACTTCTACAAATAAAACAACATCATCTTCCTCCTATGTTTTACTTTAACTGTAGTAAATATATCTGTAAAAGAAGCATAATATATTCTGAGAGTATATTCAGGCATCACAACAAAGCCTTTTTTTTTGCGCAAAATTAGTGCAATTCAGAAGACTGATGCAGAGTTTTAGGGTTGTATGTCTGGTGTGCCCTTTTCTCATGGAGTTATTTGGCTCCATATAGACTCAGAGCACAAGTCATTTCTTCTCAGCCTCAACAATCCTCTGTGTAATGTTGTAAAATAATCTCTATCTCACTGCATCTGCCACCACGACTCATGATCTCATCTGGGGGCCGATTCACTAAATTCGAGTGAAGGATTCGAAGCAAAAAAACTTCGAATTTCGAAGGGTTTTTGGGCTACGTCGACCATCGAATGGGCTACTTCGACCTTCCACTACGACTTCGAATCGAGGGATTCGTAGTAAAAATTGTTCGATTATTCGACCATTCGATAGTCAAAGTACTGTCTCTTTAAAAAAAACTTCGACCCCCTAGTTCAGCAGATAAAAGCTACCGAAGTCAATGTTAGCCTATGGGGAAGGTCCCCATAGGCTTGCCTAACTTTTTTTTTGATCGAAGGATATTCCTTCGATCGTTGGATTAAAATCCTTCGAATCGTTCGATTCGAAGGATTTTATCGTTCGATCGAATTTTCTGCACTAAATCCTTCGACTTCGATATTCGAAGTCGAAGGATTTCAATTCCTAGTCGAATATCGAGGGTTAATTAACCCTCGATATTCGACCCATAGTGAATCAGCCCCCTAGTCTATTGGGCTTCCAACTTAGTATCAACGTAACCAGTCATTTCTATGTCTCTCTCTCTACTCTGTTAATCCCTCTGCTGGCTCAGTTATATACTGTAGGTGCACTCCACGGGGTAAATTTATCAAAGAGTGAAGTTCCGCCACTAGAGAGAAATTCCGCAGCTCTCAATTCATTTCTATGGGATTTTGAAAGGCGTATTTATCAATGGGTGAAAGTGAAATGTCACCCTTTGATAAATACGCCTTTAAAACCCCATAGAAATGAATGGGAAGTGTCAGAATTTCACTCTAGTGGCGGAACTTCACTATTCACTTCACTCTTTGATAAATATGCCCCCACAAACCTAGTCTGTAACCTGGGTGCCAAGTGAAAGATATGTAAAGCAAAAGGTAAAAACTTGCAGAAGGTAAAACGCTATACATATATATGAAAGGTACCCAGAAAGCCCACACAGATTTAGGAAATATAATTACTCAATGGAAAATAACAGTAATTCATTTTTGAGCTTTCAAGATAATGGCTTTCTGGATGAGAGATCCCATACTTTTAATACTCCATCTTTACATATCTTGTATTAGAATCCTCCCCTAAGACTGTACTCTATCTGGTCCATTCAGCTTTTAATACATCTATTATTCTTGTTTCAATTCCTCCCGCTCATTTGCAAGACTTATTTATGACAGGGCTCAACCTGTGGAACCCTCTGGAATGAGATTCAGCATTTCCGAAGCTGCCTTAAATATTTTTCTTAAAAACCTGCTTTACAGAGTAATCTATCTTGTTCCTTCTTAACAACGCTCAACCTCAACATCTCATTTTCAATGTTCTGCTGCTGCCAAGAAAGAAAGAAAAAGAGACATCTTTGTTTAAATGAATAATTATCTACTGAAGTTTCATCTGATTTTTTTCAAACTTATAGAGACGATCAGCAACCCACAAATAAAAGTGAGACCAGCCATAGTAGTAAAAGGAAAGAGCATGACCGTAACATGTGAAGCAGAGCCACGCAGAGCAACTACAGAGCTACAGTTTGCTTTCTACAGAAATGGGCACAATGTGCAGGGATTCAGTTCATCCAACCAATATGGAGTCCCCTCAGCTCAGCTGGAGCATTCTGGGAGTTATATCTGTGAGGTACAAACTCAGTCTGGCAGAAGAAGGAAGAGGAGTAATGTTATCAATATCCAGATACAGGGTGAGTGATCAACAACTCTCATTTTTATTAGTAATCAACATTGCAGCATCAGCTTCTATGAGGTTACATGACTTACTGCGCTACTTACTGCCCTGTCAAATCCAAGGAGGATTAAAGATGGCTATGTGTTCCACTGTGAAACCCCCAGGAATGGAGATGACCTAGATTGTTCCTGGTATCTAAGTGGACCACTTTGACCCTGATCTAAGCTTAGCCTCCCAACAGCAGCCCAGAGTACACTGAGCTTGTGGTTAATGGTTATCTCCTGTAGACAACTTTGAAGACATAAATCATTACTGTTATTGTACTGAACCCCTGAGCTGGAACAATAAGTTTATTATATATATGCTATGTGCTCAGTATACAAAATGTCTAGCCGAATTCTTATTAGGCTTTAATTCAGTTTTGTTTTGAAGGATATAAGGATATATGAGGGTTGACTTGGAATCCTACTTATAGGATAAGCAAACCTTTAAAATAAATGTATGTAGAATTGTAGGGAGTGCTTTTGTAATTTACGTTCATTCATTTTTTTTTATTCCAAGATATTAAGGGATACATGTGCTGTTAATATGAATGAATTTTGTTACAACAGCGCCACCTGCTGGTCAGTTTCCCACCAGTCTGACCAGCAAGTAGTCAAGGAAGTTGTCAGGAGAAAGAAAGAGACTGCTCTGATGTTCTTCTGCTTAGGAAAGATTTGAGAGAGGTTTCTACAATTTTTTTAAGCAATAAATGTATTTTTTTCAGCTGTAATATTGGGTTGTAAACAGCCATCTCAGTATACTGTGCCTGATCCTGAGCTTTCAAAAGCAGTCAGCTCCCATGGCCTCTCACTATATTTAATGTATTTTGGGTGCCACTACTTCTCCACCTCATTGTATAATGTATTTAGTTATTGTTCATAGAAGTCAATGTACAAGTATGGGAGCTGTTATCCACAATGCTTGGGATAAGGGGGTTTCCAGATAACAGATCTTTCCATAATTTGGATCTTCATACCTTAAGTGTATTAGAAATCGTGTAGATATTAAAAAAAAAAACCCAATAGGCTGTTTTTGTCTTCAATAAGGATTAATTATATCTTAGTTGGGATCATTCATTCTGCAATTCAGAGCTTTCTGGATCACGTGTTTTTGGATAACCAATCCCATACCCATACCATTATTTACAAGTGCATATTGTGTGGTTATAGCCACATCTCCTTTACTGTACAAGGTTATTCAGGCTAGTAGCACATGGGGTAGTTTTTCCAAAATGTATTTTAGCTGACAGAGAATTCCTGAAGCCACCCTAAATAACTGGGATACAATAAGGGAAGTTTCACCTGTTTTCCCATTCAGGACAGTACCAGTCCCCAGTATAAGCCCAAAACAGAACAAGGCAGCAGCACTGAAAAAATGAAGTGCTATCAGTTCAGGCAGCTGAATCCTTTCGCAGAGGAGTCAGGGAACTTTAATCTTGTATCTTCCTATTTTTGTGTTTATAGGCTGCTGGGGAAGATGGACTCTGAATTAGTGATGGGCGAATTTATTGCGTGATTCGTGAAATGGGCACGAAAATTCATTGGCGAAAATTTGCCGGCGTCAAAAAAAAAATGTTGCCGGACGCCGGCGCCGTTTTGCAAATTCCCCCATCACTACTCTGAATAAATACATATGTCTATTATGTATTTATTCAACCTTGGTAAGTGAGTAAGTAAGTGAGGAAGTTGACTGTACTCAGTTGGAAGAAGATACAACACATACTGTACCCCAAAAATGTATTAGTACAAAAATAGCCACAAGAATCAAATATCCATATCAAAAGTTACTGATGCGTTTCAACCCAATCGGGGGTCTTCATTAGGGGTAAAAAAAGGTATAAAATGCAGGCATACATATGTAGACACATACTGTCAAAGAAAAGGTTTAAAAAGGCAATAATCCCCCAGGTGAACTTTGTATGTATTATAGTAATATTGATTCAGAGAAGCAAAGTTTGTGCACATTGTGCTACAGGCTGTTGTGTTTGTGATATTACTGAGTTCAAATCCTCACAACCTAGTTTTTTTTTTTTTAGATGATCATCTGGAGGAGGACATTATGATGGATTCAGAACAATATGAAACTTCCAAAGGTAAGTGCAGTGATTTTGTAAATCCAAAGCCTAAGAAAACATTCAAACAGAGCCGTGTGGGTAAACTTTCAGCTGGAGGAGCCCATGGAGCAATTTGGTACTAACAAATGCAACCCCAAATATCATATTTCCCATTTGATGCTAGTATTATTACAGCCACATCATTTGTATAGGGCGTCCAATAAGCATATCAAGAAGGACTTTAGGGTCCATAGTCCAGAGATATGGGGAAGCATATTTATCAAAGGTCAAATTTTGAATTCATGTGAGTTTTTTAAACTTATTTAAATTCGAATATACACAAAATTCAATGGGGGCTGGTTACTTAATAAAAAAAAAATCCAATATCTAAAACTCACACAGATTTTACTGACTCGAAAACTCGAATTGAATTGGAATCGAATTTGCCAAGACTCGTTTCAAGTTTTTTCTTGGTCCATGGACATTTCCCATTGACTTATACATGAACTTGGCAGGTTTTAGGTGGCGAATAGTCGAATTTGAGGTCTTATTCGAGGCCTGAGTATGATAAATCTCTAAATTAAAATAAAAGTCAAATCGAGTTTGGATAATTCACAATTCAAATTTGAGTTTTGACCATAAAAAGAATTGAATTCAAATTTTCAATCCACCCTTAAATAAATCTGCCCCATCACATATTGTTGCAAGGGGAATGAATTGCCTATGTCTGGCACGTAAGGCAATGGAGAGGCTGCCACCATGAGGGTAACTAAGCAGTGGGAAACATGTTATTAATGGCTTCAATTGTATTTTTTTAAGGGCATTAATTCATTTTATTTTATCCCCAGGTGAGAACCAATCACAAACTCTTGAAAATACTTTGAGACTGGTATTGTCTGCAGTTATATTTATAATTATATTATGTATTATATTCTATCACAAAAGGACCATGGACATAGGAATAATTACAGATCCCCAGGCTCCCTTGCAAACCAAACCAATTGGCCCCTTGCCTTTGCCCCCAACTCTGCATCAACATTTTGCATCTGCTGCTCCTCAAAACCCTCACAACCTGGCCCCAAGACCCTGACCCCCCTGGTACCAGTGAAGAATAAAGTGACAGGGGGTAGTGGACTCATGTCGGGTCCCATCTCTCTACGTCCTCCCCGGGTGCGAGGTTGGCTACCCCTATAGATATGCCATTGACAAAACAAGTAACGTATGGACAAGTGACAGAGGATAAGACAAGACAGCAAGATGGAGGGGGATGCTCTTTGTCACTTTAGTTTCTACCACTTCTGAATTGAGAGTGGAACAGTTTCAACCCTCTATGATGACAGTAGTGTGTTTAGCCGACCATTATCACTATTATCACTATTCACTATTATCACCAAATATAATGGAATAATAAAAGCAGAAATACATTCAGGTCACGTCATCATATATATATCCATTGTATATGTATATATATATATATATATATATATATCATCTTAATTTTACAGGGACCTCACATGGTAAAGAAACTGACTGATTTCTACATTCATAATTCATTTTAGAGGCCCTGTACACGAAATGTATTGATGAAACAGAAATTAGGGTAGCTGTGAAGTTATTGTTTTACTTTGTTCAAGTTAAGGATTCTTGAAGCCACAACCATTTGCCTATTAGCTTAATGGTTCGGGACTCCTGGTGCTCCTTTTTGACTTTGTCATTTGTTTTAATTTGTTCCTCCCCGTTGGTTTCTTTGTTTAATGTGAATTGAAGTTCAAATAAATGGCAATCCTTCTCATTACCCATTATTGATGTGTCCATCTAGTTGCCTATAGTATATATCATGTCATTTATTAGCTGCTAGCTGATATACCTATAAAATATAAACCTTATGAAGGCTGGCATGGCTGGGCAGAGAGATACTTGGATTTCCATCCACTGTATACCTACAATTACAGTTACGGAGTGAATTGGCTTATCTGTCTATTCACCCTATAAATAGAGGGTTCTTTATACAATTATTAACTGATTTTGGACCTATAAAGCACATTGCTGTACCTGCTTTGTATCCCACATTAAAATGAATAAACCATATCATTATGTGTATGTCCTTATACAGACAGTGGGACGGCTGAGATACCTTTGGTTGATGTGGAAGGGAACGGGAAGAATCAAATGACATATACGTTTGTCACGCATTTTTTTGTTTTGTTATACTTCAGTTTTTTTTGTTGTGCAAAGCTAAATAAACCTTGTGGAGAATCTTTGCCGCAGTTTCACAAATATTTTTGGCAGCGGTGAAACCCAAAAGTTTGAGGCGAAATTTTTCACTCATCACTACACTTCTGTGAAAAAAACAAAACATTGTGTAAAATAAAAATTGCACTTGACTTTGGTTGGGAAATAAATCCCTTGGAATTATTCAATGGAAAATATGTGATTCATTTAACTTGAGTTTCATTTTAATAAGAAAATAAGGAAGCTCCGGATCAACTTCTCCTTTTCAGTAATAAGACATTGGGCAGTCTGTATTGGTTATAGACACAATGGCAGCCCTCGTACTGATGCCTTTACTCTGTAAGTACCATTTATTCCTGTAGTCTCTTATCAGCTGAATGTACCACAATATGTTCCTATAATGATTTATTTCTCCAGTATAAGGGATCCCAGACACATGTACTGAGCAGGAGCTACTGAAAATAACTGGCAGCTGGGGAACCTATTTATTGTCATTTCATATCAAACTGAGATACCTCCCTCCATTGTAGGGATGAAAAATAGGGAATATCTGCTCTGTGGTCCAATGAGTTGGTCAATATGAAGTAACTCCTGCTATAATTAACTCTATTTGGGCAGACAATAACTCAGAGAACAGCCCACTTGTATATATTAATGCATAGGTTTCAGAACCGGGGGGGCCACAGGGTTCGTGGCCCCCCCAGAATTTTCCTCCTCCATTTTGAAACCGTTTTTTTAAAAAATATATATATTTTTTATTTATTTATTTTTTTGCCTTTTTTCTTTTAAGCCGGTGCATGTCTGGGCTGGCTCCCTTACCCAGCCGGTCCACTTTCATTTTGCACCACCCCCCTCCAAGCCAGTAAAGTTGAAGTGGCCAGTGAATGAAAGGAAGCCCCGCCCGCCGCACAGCTGCAGTCCGGAAGAGAAGCAAGCATCACGTTGGCGCCTGTCAGCAAGGAGTACATAGGAATGCATGGATAGGCCTGCACATGCGTGCCATACAGTGCAAATAGAGCGCAGTATCCAACGTTGTCTCTGTGCAATGCAAATCGGCAAATGCAACTTCGCCTCTCATCCCTCTCATGCATCATACGGTACAATACTCGTCATTGCATGTGATTATTTTAATGGTAAATAATGCTATCTAAAGAAAAATCCCTTATATATTTGTAAAACGTGAAGATGCATGCATCTTCCATTGTAACAGATATATCTTATACCTGGACTCTAATATACATGTATTGGCACAATTTAAATGGAAATACTGTGCTAAGGTCTCAATCCCTGGCCCTAACTTATTATAAATGTATTATAATGTAATCGCAGGCGACAGGAATAAAAGGAACAGCAGACAACTAGAACTCTATCAGGGGAATGTAATAAAAGTCGCAAAGAGCAAAACAATTCGCACCAATAAGACTAAAAATCCACAGCTCGCAATGTAATATTGTTCCTTAAACTGTTATTGCATTGCGAATTTTAATTGCGCACTCATAAGAAGTGCTTGAAGGTGTCATAATCTTTTGGAGCAAACATAACGACTTTTTCAGTAAGAAGTTTTATTACATTGACTGCGCATTGGCGCAAACTATAAAATTCACAAACGGTCTTTCACTGTCGGAAGTGGTCGCTAAACAGATTCCGGGCTCGCAAAAGCTATATTAAATTCGCACAAAGCAAAATTTGTTCGCGCAAAGGCATAACTTTTCGCATTGCGAATAGTTTTTCCGTTACAGATTTTTTCTCTTTCTTATTCATATTCGAGTCTATTATTCAAATCAGTAATTTGTACCCTAGCGACCAGATTAAATTTGCAAACTGGAGAGCTGCTGAATAAAAGCTAAATAACTAAAAAAAACATAAATAATAAAAGATGTAAACTAATTGCAAATTGTCTCAGACTACTATTCTGTACATCATACTTAAAGTATTCTCAAAAGTGAACAACCCCTTTAACACCCATTGGTGAGGGTGAGTGGCTGATCATTGCCAATTTGTCAATGTGCTCATCTACTTTTCTCTTCTCCTTCTATGGGTTCTGTGGGGTATTTATACATGGAGTTGCCCCTTTGCCATCCTGCTATGGGTTCTGGGGAGTTTTATACATGGAATTACCATGGTACCATCCTGTCATGAATTCTGGGGGCATTTATACATGGAATTGCACTGTGCCATCCTACTTTGGATTCTGGGGGTATTTATGTATGGAATTGCCATTCTACTATGAATTCTGGGGTTATTTATAAATGAAGTTGCAATTATGCTGTGAATTCTGGGGGATTTATAAATTAAGTTGCCATTCTGCTATGAGATCTAGGGGTATTTATACATGGAATTTCTACTGTGCCATCCTGCTTTCTGGGCGGGGGGTATACAGAAAATACAGGGTTACAGATCTTAGTACAAAATTAATCCAGAAAATGATCTAATTGCATCTTGGAGTCAGGAAGACATTTTTTGAAGCAAATTGGATAAGCTTTAGAAGGGGCTGTTCTCCTTCCTTTGTATCAGCTAGAAGTTAGACAGGTTTTACTTAGGCCAAAAGGCTAGACACGTGTCTTTTTTCAACCTAAATTACTATGTTTATATATAATTATTATGCTGATGCTGTGGGATTGGAAAATTTGTACAACTGCCCCATAATAAAATAACATTGCTGTCTAACTAGCAGAAAAGGTATCCATGTAGTGAGAGATTTTTCACATTACTAATGCAGTCACTTCATGGCTTTCCCTACTACAGGTCACACACTGCTCCAGGCCTACAGTCCCTCATACCTTGCATTTTGGCAGAGCAATAGAGTGAGGCAGTGCATGGGGAGGTGCTAGAACTTGGGAGAGTGCCTGTGCTCACTGATTCTTACTATATAATGCATTCTTGTACTTTTTTATTATGCTTGGCCTGTCAGTATTCTCTATATCTTACTGCTTGTGTGGCTGTTGTCCATTGTTCTATATGTATGTATTTGGTGTGCCAGTGCCTCGGCTTCTTACGATATAATGTTCTTTATAGTGCTTGTGGTGCCTTCTCTATATTATGTTCTTGGGAGTTCAGTACCTACTGCTCCTTTATGTCTTTTGAGTACCCCACAGTCTCTGCATGTAATGTACTTTAGGTGCCAGAATCTTTTTCCCCATAATGTGCTTGTAGTGCAGCATTCACAGCTCTCAGTTAAAATTGTACATGTGGTGTTAATACCCCCTTCCTGCAGTGCCAGACTTTAAGCAAATTTTGCCCCCACTGCTATGGTTTGATTTTCCTGAAAATTCAGTGAAAGCACACAGGAAAGGGGGTGGAGCCCAAAGGGAGTGACCAAAAAGGGGCGTGGCCAGATTTTTGCACAAATTCGCATGCAAAAATTTGGTCACGCCCCTTTTTTGGTCACTCCCTTTGGGCTCCACCCCCTTTCCTGTGTGCTTTCACTGAATTTTCAGGAAAATCAAACCATAGCAGTGGGGGCAAAATTTGCTTAAAGTCTGGCACTGCAGGAAGGGGGTATTAACACCACATGTGGAAGGGGGTATTAACACCACATGTGCCCTTCATCCTGGCCTCCCCCTGTCAAAACCATCTTCTGCTGCCTATGTATTAATGATAAGAGAAGGCGGGTAGGGATCAGATATTTAGGAGGGCTTGGGATTAGTGAGAGAAAGACAAAGAACATGAAGTGAATGAGTTTATGAATAGTATGAATAGAACTGTATGTGGGGAGGATGGGGTTGGTAAGAAAGAGGGACACACACCTAAGTATCTCAAATTAATACTTGCGAAGGTGAATTTGTCTCAAAAATTTTATACTTGAAAGTCCAGCCTTTGGTCAGCCACTAGTCTTACAATTATAGTATGCCGAACTGAGCCACACTTATTTAGGCATTGTATTGTTATGTAATGCTGATATTCCGTTTTCTTTACCTTCTCTTCGTGTAATTCAGCCAAGGTTGGGGGTTTCCTTTGTTTTCATTTAAGACTATCTGGCTGCAGTTAAAATGTGCTCCAGTAGATGTTGAGTGGGGGCTGATGCTCCATCTTTATAAAGCACTGCTAAGGCCCCATCTAGAACAAAGTTGATCCAGGGACTGGTCCAAAGGCCATCTTTGGAAAGGAAATTTTTTCCCTTCTGAGGCAAATTGGAAAAAGTTCAAATGGGTTTTTTCTTACCTCTCTATTAACTTGTAGTTAGGCAGGATTGATTTAGACAAAAAGGTCTACTATGTTACTATGTAAAACGTATTTTCTAAGCAGCTTGTCCTCATATACAATCCCTAATTAGTTAAAATAGCCAGAAAATACAGTAAATATTCTTGTAACACTTTTTTGGAAAGGTGTTTGCTCCCCAAAACCTAACTTTTTGGAACTTCCTACAAGTCCCTGTAGATCATGTGTTACATGTGACTGTCTCTCCCAAGTGAGCCTTTGCCTTATTGGTGGATGAAAAGTTAGCCACTCTGAATAACAATCACAGTAATGATTTTTCAAATAACTTTACCCAGATTGGTTCTATTATTGATAGTGCAAACATCTCTACCCAGACTTTATGAGATGTTATCTGAATACAGGTTCCATAAAGGTTATAAGTAGGGATGCACCAAATCCACTATTTTGGATTTGGCCGAACCCCCGAATCCTTTGCGAAAGATTCGGATGAATACCGAACCGAATCCGAACCTGCATATGCAAATTAGGGGTGGGAAGGGGAAAACATTTTTTACTTTCTTGTTTTGTGACAAAAAGTCACGTGATTTCCCTCCCTGCCCCTAATTTGCATATGCAAATTAGGATTTGGATACAGTTTGGCCGGGCAGAAAGATTCGGCCGAATCCGAATCCTGCTGAAAAAACCGAATCCTGGATTCGGTGCATCCCTAGTTATTAGAGAATAGAAAGCTCTTAAAAAACACCTTATCTTGAGCTAAAACTTCTTACATAAAACTTCCTACACAGATGAAAAAACAAATCTATACAGGTATGGGATCCGTCATCTGGAAACCTAGTATCCCTAAATTTCTGTATATATATACGTAAAGGCCACCTCCCATGTAGCCTCCATTATATAGTGAATAAAGTACCCCCTATTGTAAAATATAAGGATATTATAAGTCACAGAGGAATTCCATCACCATATAATTTAATGCCTTAATTTGGACTGGTAATATAGACCCCCCCATGCTCTAATTTATTTTTTGGAACTCCATAAAAGGAAATCCATATTACCTATAATTTTACTATAATTCATTCACATGGTATAACTGGGCCAGTAAGGATGACCATACCTAAATATATGGAGTAGGCATTGCTAATGTCTACTATTCTGTATATTTTCATAGAGATATTACATTATTTGATTTTTCCTCAGGTGGAAACCAAAACAGAACTCTGCAAAATAAAGTGAGACTGGTATTGGCTGCAGCTATATTCATCATTATGCTATTATTTGTAGTGATGGGCGAATTTGCGCGATTCGCCGCCAGCGAATAAATTCGCGAAACGCCCGCGAAAATTCGCGGCAAAAATTCGCCGGCATCAAATTTTTTTTCCGAAAAAACGGGCGCCGGCGTCAAAAACGGGCGCCGGCGTCAAAAACGAGACGCTGCGCCGTTTCTCGAATTTTTCACCGTTTCGCACGTAATTCGCAAATTTTTCGGCAAAGCGAAACGGCGCTAATTCGCCCATCACTAATTATTTGTCTTCAACCACAAAAAGACAACGGGAGGAGCATATTCTCAGGAGACAGAGGAGAATGGAGGAGAGACCAGGAATGAGAGATAATGTTCTACATAACGGATGCCATGTCTGAATGTTGCTTGAAAATGTTCCCCCATTCTATGATGATATCAGTGTCCAGTGTATCAGATCATCATCTCCATTCCCATGAAGATGCTCCTTCCCAGCTATAGTCAGGTGATCCCAGTGGTGGCCAATAAAAGGGCAACCATATTTGAGAGTTTTAACCTTGAAAGCAGCAAGTTAAGTTGCAGGTAAAACTTAGTCCCTTTGTAAAATGTATAATGAAGCAACAGAATTCTTAATGACTCAGATGAAAGTTGAGCGTAGGACTGGCCAGATATGGGATGACTTTGATGTAGTTGTTCAGCTTAAATATATTGTAATATATGGACAAACAATCCCTGTTTTGTTTAAAGGGGAGGCATTTTTTGGTAGCTGTATGCAAAATATGTTGTTAATTGGTTGAGTGCAGAGGACCTCTTGTATTTGTCTATGCTCCTTACCAAATACTCACATAGAAACAGGAATTCTCTGTATTATTATAATCCTAATATTATTGTTTTTATTAATCACGTAATCACGTGACAACATAGTCTGCGGAAAATACATTCAAGCCATTTATAATGGATTCCCCAGATGAAAAATAAAAGTTATTCCCTCTCGTTCATCTGAAAGTATCACATTTGGATCTGTAGAATGCGTGGCACTGTCTGTTTAGAATGCACAGATTAAGGATGCGTAGGAAAAGCCGAGCTCACCCTCGTGTAAAGTAGCGTCTCTCTGTCGGCCGCTGCTCTTGCGGGAATCGGGCTACTTCAGTATTACGTGCAGTTTGGCGCCATCCAACGGAGTCGCTGCTTTATATTATCAATGCAGCCTTTATTTAAAACAAAGTGAATACAATGGCAGTGGGTATGTGGTAAAACGAATGTGTTTCGTGCCCAACAATCTTGACATCTCAAAATTGATGCCGGCGAAAATTTTGACGCCGGCGAAACAAATGTCATCGGAATGTCGCCGGTGTCAAAAATGTGTGACTCGAATTTTTGTGGCCAATTTTCAAATTTATTCGCCGGTGGTGAAATGTGGAAATTCGCCGCGAATTTGTGCCTGCTGAATAAATTCCCCATCACTATCTATTCTCTGTGTATCTCTGTGATTGGGTTGAGGGATGATGAAGATAAAGGATTTGACTATGACCTGCAGGATCTCCTACAGATATTTTAGCCTCACTTACATTAAAGGTTGTGTTGCAGTTAATGGCACAGGTTAGAGTGTGAGACAGGCAGTAAGAAACCAGCTCAGAATACATTTCAGGGTTCTTTGTGTAACCTCTAAATACTCTGACAGCTGGGGCAGATTCATTTTGTCTCTGAGCATATATCCCTTAATGCAGCTGTGGGCATCTTAAAGGGGTTATAATCCCCAAAATCAAATGATGTCTAATGAAAGTAATGTAAATCTGACCAACAAATTCCCTGGAAACAAAAGAAATGCATATAAAAACCTCATGCTGCATGGCTAGTCAGCAATTTATAGAAACATGTGCTGGAGACTTCAGTCATTTATGCAGTATGTATCCATTAAAAAGGGTAACAACTCATCCATTTAAAGAAGAACTAAAGCTCAACTTAAGAAACAGGGCAGAAATGTTGTACAATATGTTTTGGGGTTCTGTACCAGCTCAAGGCAACCACAGCCCTTTTCCCTCTGAAGATGCCCCAGTAGCTCCCCATCTTCTTTCCTGTGGATTCCCAGCACATGCTCTGAGCTGCCGTCACTTACCTGAGCTTAAGGACTGACTCACAATATACAGTATAGAATACAAGAGTCACAGTACAAGGCTGATTAGTAATTAATTCTGGTTTACATTGCGTTCTGCATCAAAATGTAACCAGCCCTGTAGCATCAGCTTAAAGGGGAAGAAACCTAGTCAGCGCAAACCCCGCACCCTCCTCCCGTTTGTTGACCACCCTCCCTCCTCCCCCCTGGCCTACCCGTCCCGCTGGGCAAATGCCCCTAACTTGTTACTTACCCTTGTGCGCAGGTCCAGTCTACAGAGTTCACCAACGCCATCTTCTTCCTGCTTTGAATGGCGCATGCACAGTAGGATCATTTCGCCGGTACGATCTACTGTGCATGCGCGTGACTTTTGGCGCATGCGCAGTAGATCCGTACCGGTGAAATGATCCTACTGCGCATGCGCCAAAACGCCGTTCACAGCAGGAAGAAGATCGCGTGGAAGAAGATGTCGTCGGTGAACTCCCTGGACTGGACCTGCGCAGAAGGGTAAGTAACAAGTTAGGGGCATTTGCCCAGCGGGAGGGGTAGGCCAGGGGGGAGGAGGGAGGGTGGGCAACAAACGGGAGGGGGGGGTGGGGGGTTTGCACCGACTAGGTTTCCTTCCCCTTTAAATGACAAGATCCCACTGAGCATGTGAAGTGCCACTGACACTCCTAACAAAATCCAAAATAGGGAGCGCTTGTGACAACTTTGAATGCTTGAATCCTACTGTTATAGATATTATATACTTGTAGGCTGGTGAAATACTTTCATTATACAAACCACGGCAGTTTTAGCAATATTAATTCTTAGGGATTTGTTTTTTAATTACAGAAATTTATGAGAGATGCATAATACCAGTCTACTTAAATGTTTCTAATTACAAAGAAGAGCAGTCAACACTCAGCCTGCCCAGATCCCAGCACAGTTCACTTTTTAATAAGTGTATTTGTGATCTCGTGTCTTTAATAATTTCCATATTTGAAAGCCATTCCTAGAAATACAATTATTGAAGGGCTAATTATTAAGGCAGCTATAAAAACTGTCCCTCCCACAAATACAGCCTCCAGAGCCTTTCACAGATACATCTACTTATTATATTAGGGGGTCTGAGTGAAGGAGATCAAAGATACAGTTTTAATTAATCATGCAAACGCTTACATGGCATTACTTTTACACTTCTCTGGGAATTATCTTAGGTTTATAAATCATTTGGAACAATATTAGCAGTTGTTATGTTGGGGTTGTTACCAGTATCAATTCTATTCCATTGTTGTGTAAGAAGGTACCACTGGATCCCCTCAAAAAATGTATCAAACACAGTCCCACTGGAGACACTACAAAACCCAAAGCCCCATTGCACCTATTAATGTGAATGAGGCTCAACGTGCAATGAGTGGTGCTCAGATGCACAGTGGTTTGAGCTTTGCACCCACATAATCATTTTTTGGTTCCTGTAAAATCAACCAGTTGAATTCCATCTGCAAATTAGTGTAAACATTTTTGCCTGACATTAAGGGGCCAATTCACTAAGGGTCAAATATCGAGGGTTAATTAACCCTCGATATTCGGCTAGGAATTAAAATCCTTCGACTTCGAATATCGAAGTTGAAGGATTTAGCGCAGATAGTTCGATCGAACAATCAAAGCATAATTCCTTCGATCGAACGATAAAATCCGATTCAAAGGATTTTAATCCAACGATCGAAGGAATATCCTTCGATCAAAAAAGTTAGCCAAGCCTATGGGGACCTTCCCCATAGGCTAACATTGACTTCGGTAGCTTTTAGATGGCGAACTAGGGGGACGAAGTATTTTTTAAAGAGACAGTACTTCGACTATCGAATGGTCAAATAGTCGAACGATTTTTAGTTCGAATCCTTCGATTCGAAGTCGTAGTGGTAGTTGAAGGTCGAAGTAGCCCATTCAATGGTCGAAGTAGCCCAAAAAAAACTTCGAAATTCGAAATTTTTTACCTTCGAATCCTTCACTCGAAGTTAGTGAATCGGCCCCTCACTATGCTGAAATTCTGGATAAAAGAAATGATGGTGTAAGGAACACTGCCAATTGTGCAAATATTTTTTAATTTGCACAGGTCGAGTCCCCGGCACCTTCCACTAAAAATATAATAAAATAAAATGTATTTTCATTTCAATAATAACAGCTCAAAACCAGCTTCTTTTTTAATAATAAGACATCGGTCAGTCTGTGCTGGTAACAAACACCATGGCAGCCCTCGTACTGATGCCTTTACTCTATAAACACTGATGCCTTTTTACTCTGAAAACACAACTCTGTTGGAATTCTGGGGAGCATTGTGGAAAAAACAGAAACTTGCCAAAATATTTAGCACATTGCAGAGATTAGGTCATGAAAGGCTCGGACAAGTCCACTTTATATGTGTAATGAATAAATGTTGACTCCCATTTTAATAAGAAATATAACAGGAAACTCAATATCAACTTCTCATTTTTTAATAATAAGACATTGGTCAGTCTGTGCTGGTAACAAACACCATGGCAGCCCTCGTACTGATGCCTTTACTCTGTAAGTACCATTTATTCCATTAGTCTCTTATCAGCTGAATGTACCACAATATGTTCCTATAATGATTTATTTCTCCAGTATAAGGGATGCAGACGTGTGTAAGGGGATGGAGACATTATGAGAGTGGGGAACAATTGACTGGAGACCACCTTCCCCCGTCCATACCAGACACACTATGAGAGCAGGGGCTAAATCTTCTCAGAACCTATGGGCCTTCATGTTTCATTTATTGCACAAAAGATTATGTTAACGGTTTATAGAGAACAGACAGTACAAGGCACAATTTTTGAAGGAAAAGATTGGAAAATGTGCCTCCGATTATAACGAGGGACATTTCTTCTTTTTTTTTTTTTCATTTTTGCTCATGATTTTGCCACGGATCAAAAACAAATCATAGCAAAACAAAAATAAGCAATCTCAAATATGTTTTTCAAATGCAACGTAAAAGTGGCCAATTTTATTTATAAACCAAAGGGTAAGTGCCATATTTTTTAAAATGAGTGTTTAATAAAACAGTAGAGATTTATAGCTTTTTGAACAATGAACAATGTGAAAAAAATGAACAATGGAAAAAATTTTGTTTTGTATATGATTGCAATGAACCAATTCATGTTTTTTTTTCTAAAAAAAACATGCTAAAACAGTACTTTTTTAATTGTATGTTTGAAAATTAAGGCAGTTGTCAGTTTAAGCTTCAATTTAAGCCACAGTTGAAGGTTCCCAATTGGGGAAGCCCTGCACTAGGGCAGTGGCCCCATTACTCCTGCTACAAAAAACGGCTTCATAATTTCCATTCAAATGATGTCAGAAGATCCAAACTGACTGTGTTTCCTGCCAATGGGTTCAATGGAAACCTCTAGTCACTGCTTGTACAGGGTTTTTGTTGCTTGGAAATATCCAAATATGCATCTACAGTCCAAAAACTACTTGTAGTCATCAGTGTAAAACTTTAATCATTTCTATGTCCTTCAGGCATGTAGGACCCACTGTAGGAGAGATTTGTTGGACAATTTTGTTAGCAATTTGTTGACAATTTTACTTTTGTTATCAGTTCATTTTAAAACATATTTTTTAGGTGTTTATTTTAAAATTCCAGCTGTCATTCCACCAGGGTATTCGGTTAAATTCAGCAAAATTTACAAATGTGATCCTGGCCATTATCAGTTTTCTGCAAAATATAAAAAAAATGTTTACAGAATTTTCAGGTCCTGGAGGGCATGATTAAAACAGGAATTCAAAAAGTTTTGGTAGAAATTTTGCAAAAAGTCTTTTCTCTGGTCTGATTTTTCAGAAAATTCTGTGAAAACTAAAATGTAGGTGTCATTCAATGGGCATGGCCAAAAGCGAACGTAGCTAAAATTTTGCTGCAGCGCGCCGCTTATCCTGCCCTCTCCACCAAGACCATCTTCTGCTGCCTATGGCTGAAGGGGAGGATAGGTCGGCAGGTGGGCATATGTGCATGTGGTTAAGCCGGGCCCCCTTAAGATTTTTTTTCAGGGGGGCCCATTTAGCTGTAGTTATACCACTGGTACAACCACACTGATGCATGGAGATATATCCAAGCAGGAGATTCCCTCACACACATCTTCTGGCCATTCTCAGAGTTACTAGGGGAACTAGCCCACTGTAGTTACACCACTAAACACTTACATCCTCACACTTCTGTACAGTTGAGATAGATACGTGTAATGCATCCACCCAGTCACTTCTAATGGATAATAGTCATTGTTGACTTGAGCCCAGCAAATTAGAGAATCATTTCATTTTTGATGGTTTCACTGGAAGTAAAGCAGTTCCCACTCTGAACACACTGGCACACAACATACACCTCACCAACATAAACAGGACACTCACTCACTTGTGTTTATTGTGACACATGGGGCCAATAGCAGTAGCTGCAACTCTCCGACAGCTGCAATAATACTGGAATTCTATGGAGCTTTATGGTGTAAACAGAATAGGGCAAACATGTATAAGGATTGTTTCCATGTATATCAAATGAAAAAGGTTGGCACAAACTGGATCACTCTCCACGATGTAGTTAAAAAATGTATTTATTTAGAACAACAACATCCCAAATGCCTTATGCGTTTCGTGCCTTTTGGGCACTTTATCATAGGCCTAAAGTGCCCAAAAGGCATGAAACGCGTAAGGCATTTGGGATGTTGTTGTTCTAAATAAATACAGTTTTTAACTACATCGTGGAGAGTGATCCGGTTTGTGTTAACCTTTTTCATTTGATATTCTGTCACAGTGCCTTTCTGAGCTGAAGACTTAAGGTGTGAGCACCTGGATCCCCCAATGCATTGGGTAAGTTAAACCCTCAAAAAATTTACAATTTGGAGCTTGAAGCACTATACAAATTATTTATGTATATTGTTTCCATGTAGTCTGAATTATCCTTGGACTGGGATATGGACAGACTTCTGTAATAAATTGTTTGTATTTAGCTGCAGTTTGAAGTGCATCAAACCTTTAAATATTCTCTCTGTTTCTATTTCCAGTTATTGGCATGGACACTGCAGGTAAGGATTGTTACTGGATCATTAGTATTTTGTAACCTGCCAACAGAATATGAAAAGATGAAGCTGATTTTTTAGCATGTTTTCTTTAATAGTTAGTGATGGGCGATGGGCGACAATTTTTTTTCACCCATTGGAGTCTATGGGCGTCATTTAAACAGCAAAAAATTAGCTCATCGCTATTAATAGTATTATTTTATTTATACAGCATCAGTATATGATGCATAACTTTACCTAGCATGCTGTAATCATTCCCACGAGTGGATCTTAGAATGCGCCCTAGAGTCACTTTCATTAGAGTAAACTAGAACAACTTTAAGAAACCCACACACAGGAACATATGCAGGGTCATTTAAGTCTGGGAAGAGAGCAGGGCCAGAACTAGGGGTAGGCAGAAGAGGCACCTGCCTAGGGTGCAAAGATAAGGGGGCACTTGGCAGGTACCTATAAAAGTGTCCTCTGCCTACCCCTACTCCGTTTTTGCTGCCATCTCTAGCTCTCCCTTCCCTCCTCTCCTCTCCTTCACTCCTCTCCCTCCTCCCCTCTCCTTCACCCTCCCCTCCCTCCCTCCTCCCCCCCTCTCCTTCACCCTCACCTCTTTCCCTTCATCCTCCCCTTCACTCCATCACTCCTCCTCTCTCCTTCACCCTCCCACTCCTTCACTTCCCTCCCGCCTCCCCTCTCCTTCCCCATCCCCTTTCCTTCACTCCCCTCCCTCCTCCCCTCTCCTTCATCTTCCCCTCTTTTTCACTCCCATCCCTCCTCTTCTTCACCCCCTCCTTCCCTCCTCTCCTTCACTCCTCCCCTCTCCTTCACACTCACCTCTTTCCCTCCTCCCCTCTCCTTCACTCCCCTCACTCCTTCTCTCTCCTTTACCCTCGCCACTCCTTCACTTCCCTCCCACCTCCCCTCTCCTTCACTTCCCTCCCGCCTCCCCTCTCCTTCCCCATCCCCTTTCCTTCACTCCCCTCCCTCCTCCCCTTTCCTTCACTCCCCTCCCTCCTCCCCTCTCCTTCACCCCACATCATTCCCTCCCCTCTCTCCTCTCCTTTCCCTTCTCCCCTCTCCTTCACCCTCACCTCTTTCCCTCTATCCTCCCCTCTTCTTCACTCCCTTCACTCTCCTCTCTCCTTCACCTGTTTCCCTCCCTTCTCCTTGACTCCCCTCACTCTTCCTCTCTCCTTCACCTTTCCCATTCATTCACTTCCCTCCCACCTCCCCTCTCCTTCACTCCACTCCTTCCTCTCATCTTCTTCATCCTCCCCTCCATCCCTCCTGTCCTCTTCTTCACTCTTCTCCCTCCACCCCTCTCCTTCACCTCACCTCTTTCCCGTCCTTCTCCCCTCTCCTTCACTCCCCTCACTCCTCCTCTCTCCTTCACCCTCCCCTCCCCTCCCCTTCACCCTCACCTCTTTCCCTCCCTTCTCCCCTCTCCTTCACTCCCCTCACTCCTCCTCTCTCCTTCGCCCTCCCCACTCCTTCAATTCCCTCCCACCTCCCCTCCCCTCTCCTTCCCCATCCCCTCTCCTTCACTTCCCTCCCTCCTCTTTTCTCCTTCATCCCTCCCTCCCCTCCCTCCCTCCTCTCCTCTTCTTCACACCTCTCCCTCCTCCCCTCTCCTTCACCCTCACCTCTCCTTCACCCTCACCTCTTTCCCTCCCTTCTCCCCTCTCCTTCACTCCCCACCCTCCTCCCCTCTCCTTCACCCTCCCCACCTTCCCTCCCCTTCTTCACCCACTCCTCCACACAAGTTAGGCAGCAGGGGGAGACTTCAATGGGACTGGCCTGTACTTGCTAAAGTTGCTCTCTATACCTCCCTCCATGTTTTATATCTGGTGCAATGTGCAGCCATTCCCCTGGGCACAAGAGCTCTGTGCATGAGCACTAACAGCCACGTTCTTGTACTTCTGTTTGAGGAAATAGCAAATGCTCCCCATACATACAACACAGACAGTGCCCAGACGGCTAATCAACTAAGTGTAAGTAAAATATAAACACAGTTATTTAAATACTTAAAAAGTATTTTGTGATCAAGGTGGTAATTATAACAGTCTACAGAAATAAATTCATCGATATGTTTGTCTGTAGGAGCTGCTGTGAGACCTGTGATTTCCTTCTCCCCAAACTGGAACCCAATATTCTCAGGAGAGTCTGTAACTCTGACCTGTAATGTGACTCCTACTGCCCAAGGGAACCTGAGATATTCCTGGTACAGGGAAGGACACCAGATACCTGGGGATCAGCAGAGTCTTGCAGGGGTGATTCACAGTGGGGATTATGAGTGTGAGGCCGATGACAGTGAGAGAAGCGAGTATGTTGGACTGGAAGTTAGTGCTGGTGAGTTAATCAGATCTGAACTATTTCTACAGACTCCCTCAGTCCCTTCCCTGTAACTAATCTTATCAATAAGGGGAACATATTGGGTAAAGTTGTACTGGGAACCTTCTCTTCAGAGACCCTGTAAAAGGAGAATTTTATGTGGGCCAATGGGTCACTAGGGATGTAGCGAACAGTTCGCCTGCGAACTTGTTCGCGCGAACTTCGACCGTTCGCGTCCGCCTAATGTTCGCGAACGTTTGGGAACGTTCGCAATTTGAGTTCGCGACCATTCGACCGCTAAAATCGAACGATTTCCATTCGTTCGACCGATTTCCATTCGTTCGAACGATTAAAATCCCTCGACCGTTCGATTCGAATGAAAATCCTTCGATCGAACGATGAAAATCCTTCAAACGTTCGAATCGAACGAAAAATCCTTCGAACGTTCGAATCGAACGATTTAGCGGGTGTTCGAAGTTCGCGAACTGTTCGAGAACCGTTCGCATTTTTTGCCGGTGTTCGCGAACGCCGTTCGCGAACACCAAAACGGCAGTTCGCTACATCCCTATGGGTCACAAGGGACCCTAAATAATATCCCATTTGTACAGGACCCACCTTGCCAATACACTTAATTACAGCAGAGAAGCTTTTAAAGACCTGTTTACCTTGAAATAAACTTTCAGTATTGTGCAGTCATTTGTAAAAAAAAAAAAGTGTTAATTTTCTTTGTGACTTGAAAAAAGTTAACACAAAGCACAAATAGTCTCAGAAAATCACCGTCTACTTCTTAATAAAATTTACTATTAAGGTGAAATTTTGTTTAACATGCCCTTTACCTTATTCAGTGTTGTTTCTTTGGTTTCAGATATGCTCATCCTGCAGGTGCCTCTTGCTGTTCATAAAGGGGATTTATATGAAGGGGACTCCCTGTCTCTCAGGTGTCACAGTTGGCCTGGATATAGAGCAAAGGATCCAGTATTTTACAAGGACTATAAGATCATTGAGTCTCCAGTCAGTGAGTCTGTGTTACACATAGGAAGAGTGGATGTTACTGCATCTGGCACATACAAGTGTGAAAAAAAAATACGTTATCTTAATTCTGCAACTTTTAATACTTACACAGACCATTATACCATCTCAGTGTCAGGTAAGATCCAATGGAACAGAATGGGGCACTGAGTGCAACTGGACATGAGTGAGGGACTGAATGTACAACACAATCCCATTTATTCTGCTGATAGGAGAAGAATTATTTCCAGACGTTTAGGAAACCCATTTTGTTTAAAGAGGAACAAAAGCTTAAAGGAAAAGTAAACCTTTTGATGAGAGATTTATGCAGTTTGGTAATTTACATTCATTATTTTCTTTTAATTCCAAGATATTAAGGGATACATGTGCTGTTAATATGAATGAATTTTGTTCCAACAGCGCCACCTGCTGGTCAGTTTCCCACCAGTCTGACCAGCAAGTAGTCAAGGAAGTTGTCAGGAGAAAGAAAGAGGCTGATGTTCTTCTGCTTAGGAATAAAATTAGAAACCTTTCTCAAATCTTTCCTAAGCAAAAGGAAATCAACCATCAACAAAAACCCTAATGTATCACTATGCTATATTGTATTTTGCTGTATTTTAGCTTTAAAGGAACAGTTCAGTGTAAAAAAAACTGAATGCTGAGGATCAATTTCAAACTTACTGAACAATTATGTCCCATGTGGCCCCCCTTATAGTCACTGACTAACTCATAGTTAAAAGCAGGAAGTAGTGTTCTGGCTATTATGTTACACATCCACTCACTCCAGCCTTTATACATTACATTTTTGGCTAACTAACTATATTAGATACATTTTTTATTTTGCACAGTCTATTTACCCAGTTTTTATTTTTACACTGAACTGTTCCTTTAAGTCCTAGTGTTCTGCACATTATGTAACTAGAATTTACTTATTACTAATATACTAATATTTAAAGGGATACTGTCATGGGAAAAAACATTTTTTTTCAAAATAAATCAGTTAGTAGAGCTGCTCCAGCAGAATTTTGCGCTAAAATCCATTTCTCAAAAGAGCAAACAGATTTTTTTATATTCAATTTTGAAATCTGACATGGGGCTAGACATATTGTCAATTTCCCAGCTGCCCCTGGTCATGTGACTTGTGCTCTGATAAACTTCAATCACTCTTTACTGCTGTACTGCAAGTTGGAGTGATATCACCCCCTCCCTTTTCCCCCCCAGCAGCCAAACAAAAGAACAATGGGAAGGTAACCAGATAGCAGCTCCCTAACACAAGATAACAGCTGCCTGGTAGATCTAAGAACATCACTCAATAGTAAAAACCCATGTCCCACTGAGACACATTCAGTTACATTGAGAAGGAAAAACAGCAGCCTGCCAGAAAGCATTTCTCTCCTAAAGTGCAGGCACAAGTCACATGACCAGGGGCAGCTGGGAAATTGACAATATGTCTAGCCCCATGTCAGATTTCAAAATTGAATATAAAAAAATCTGTTTGCTCTTTTGAGAAATGGATTTCAGTGCAGAATTCTGCTGGAGTAGCACTATTAACTGATGTGTTTTAAAAAAACATGTTTTCCCATGACAGTATCCCTTTAACAAAATATATATTTGCTGCATGTAAACATTAAATTGTGACATTCTCTGTATATAGTATTCATACTTACAGATTTGGGCCTCTGATTTTCAGTCTAGTGCATTGCTGGTGCCCATCACCATTTCATATTGTCTACAACTACAACTTCTTATATTCCTGTTCCCAGAATAATACCAGCAGTGCTGCACCCACTGAGCAATTATTATATAAGCAAACTATTTGTGCCAATATGGGAGCAATATTTCCTTTTTCTTGTTACAGAGCTTTTCAGTCTCCCACAAATAGAAGTGAGGCCAGATCAGGATATAGAAGGAGATCACATGACCATAACATGTGACACAAAGCTCAGCCCACGCAGAGCAAATACGGAGCTGCGTTTTGCTTTCTACAGAAATGGGCACAATGTGCAGGGATTCAGTTTATCCAACCAATATGGAGTCCCCTCAGCTCAGCTGGAGGATTCTGGGAATTATACCTGTGATGTACAAACTCTAACCGGCAGTGTGAGGAAGAGGAGCAATGTGACACATATCCAGATACAGGGTGAGCAATCTGTAATGGACAATTTCGTAATTCTCTGTTTTTTTTAAATTAACAAAGTTGCAACTCTTAAGGGCAGATTTAGTAAGGTTTAAATGGTAAATTAAACTTTTTTATTTTTTTTTTGGTTAAAACTCACAATTTCGAAGTTAAAACCATCAACTCGAATTCGAATTCAAATGTGAGATTTATCACACCTTAACCATGAAAACAGTTCTAATTCAATATTATGCCACCTAAAACCTGCCAAATTCATGTACAAGTCAATGGCAGAAGTCTGTTTAACCATTTGAAGATGTTAATTGCCTTCCTGACATTCGATTTTTTTATTGGTGGAAAACTAGAATCAAATTCGATTGGGTTGTTCCTATTCGATTAATTGTTAGACAATTGTTTTTTTCCTAAATAACCTCCAATTCGAGTTGTGAGTACATTCAAATTTATTAGAGTTAAATAACTTTGAAATTCGACCTTTGATAACCCCCTTACAGTATATCATTCTATGTTTTCAAAACATTTTAGAAGTATCTCCATTATAATATAACTAATCTTATAGCTGAATACAGAATGAGACATTTCATATTGTTACTAGATAAGGAATAGTAAACACAAAGGAAGTTGGAACATTAAAGTTCTTATTAAGAGAAATTCCTTGAGGGCACCATTGTTTTGTCTTTACTTTATGAATATACTTTGTCTGTGGGTCTCTGCTAGGTCTACAATTCATAAGACTCCTTTTACAAGTACAACATTTCCATGTATTTACCCATAATGCAGTAGGATGCTTTTTCTTCAGTCCCAGAATTAACATTCTAAGCTAAGTTTGGACCATTTCTCAATTGATTCTATGGTCACCCTGGAGCTACTGTCAGGTTTATGAAGCTTGTGTGTTGTGGAGTTTTGATTGGACCCCTCAGAGAAAGAGAGAAAAGTTTACATGGATGAACAAATCTACCCTGGTCATGGTGGGAGTGGGATTTTATACCATTTTCTTGATGTGACATTGAGAATGGGGCCTCAACATGAATGGGTTTAATGTTCTTCTTTCCTCAAAATAATCCCCTGATTCCATTACCAGGCTGGAGGGCACCCACTGATTGGTATTCACTGCTTGTAGAGATGCGTGCTTCACATTATTCATTACAAAAATGGGGTGCCACTAAGTAAAGCTCATATCAGTGCTTCATAATCACAACATTCTCCAGAAACTCTTATGGAACCAATGGCATTAAACAATGACAACAATAGTATTTCTCTTTACTACAGAACTGTTCTCTTGGCCACAAATTAAACAGTCAGAATATCCAGTGAATCGAGGAGAAAACATGACGATAACATGTGACACAGATCTCAGCCCACACAGAGAGACTACAGAGCTACAGTTTGCTTTCTACAGAAATGGGCACAATGTGCAGGGATTCAGTTCATCCAACCAATATGGAGTCCCCTCAGCTCAGCTGGAGGATTCTGGGAATTATACCTGTGAGGTACAAACTCCAACCGGCAGTGTGAGGAAGAGGAGCAACATGTTCACTATCCAGAAAGAAGGTGAGCAGGGTGATTTATTTAATTTCTCATTGAATCATGTGATATATAACTGAACTTTTAGAGATAAAATGAATGGGAAATTCAATAAGAAGCAGAAGGGGGTGTTGGCTGAATCGGGGCTCTGTACTTCACCAAGTGGTAAGAACAGGACAGGGTTGTCACTTCTCTCTGCACAGAGCACTGGAGACCCAGGCACCCACTAATGGGGGCACTCTTACCACCCTCCCCCTTCCCTAGCTTGTAACGGAGCCCCCGGTCTCTATTTTCTTAATCAATCGCCTTAGACCAATTCTCTTTAAAGGGGACCCGTCACCAAAAAAAGTTATTCATAATCCTATTATATCACATTAGTCAAGTAAAATGAACTTTAATTACACTATATAAATTATTTGAATCTTGTTTCCTCCAGTCTGGGAATTCATAATTACAGCAAGCAGGCAGGCAGGCAGACATTTTGTGGACACTGTTATTAAGACGAGTCTTGTATCAACTCAGAGAAGACCCAATGTCCATCCCCATGCCCTGGCTACACAATTAAACAGTGAAGAGAATGGGGGGAATGTAAGGAGAGCAGCGATTTCTAGGAAGTGCTGAATGGAAAGTGAAAGTAATTGTCTGCCCCGCCCAGGGCATAGAGGAGGGGCAAACAATATTTGATTGACAGCTGAGATGTTTAAATGAGCTTACAACAGCTATGAATGCTTTAATAAAAAATAAAAATTGGATTTCATGTTTAATTTGAAAAGGACTTTCATTATTCAGATTTTTATGTCTGGGTGACAGGTCCCCTTTAAATGATAGCTTGGATTTTGCTTTACTTGTTTTGACTTTGATGGCCTCCTGCTAATGCAATTAGTTAAAGTAACATATAATTTTGGTTAGTTTTTTCCCGAGAGTCTAATAATGTCCTTAATATTACCTCATACTTATTAAGATGTTATAGGGTCACACAGCTTCACATTTTACAATTCTCCACTTCAAGGAAAAGTTCATGGAGACAAGTGCCTGTAAGTAGTACTCTACTGAACAGAGCAGTTATCTTTTCAATTATTGTCATTATTCTCTCTGTCACGTACTGCACCAACTCATTTAGTGAACTAGGCGAACCCTGACTGATGGTCTCTATAGCTTCCCTTTCAACTTCAGAGTAAGGGAAGTTTTTAGTTGTCGTGGGCTTTATTAATCAGATTTAACACCCACAAATACGGAAGCTCTATCTCTTACCCTCCATCCTCTCAACCACTGAGCTGCAAGTCCCTCCAGTTTCTCATAAATTGGAATACAACATGTATTGTCCATGTCAGGAACTTATGGCAGTAAGTGGTTATCATTTGAGAAAGTGAAAGTTAGTGATGGGGTCTGTTAGAGAAGTAGAGTGGATTTGGAGATGATTGATGACTGATGATTTCTTTAAGACATTAGTGGAACCAGATTGCTCTATATATTACAGCCGTGTTTAGAGAGAAGGTAGAGCTAAGGTAGGCTCTAGCCATATTTGAAAGGACTGGGAACTTGTGGTCTAGAAGAAGCAGAGTATAAAGCCTTTAGATGTGGTTCCCAAGAACTCTACAAGAGTTTCTATAATTCTGCAATATATCAATTTGTTCACAGGGTATAAGTGAAGCAGTGAAGGCCGAACACACCTAAAAATAGTGGAGAACATATAATTAATGTTATTAGTAATACCTAATATACTTTGTAATAATTTTACTTATTTTTGTCCTAAACAGGATCTCTGCAAAATACAGTGAGATTGGCATTGTCTGCAGTTATCTTCATCATTATATTATTAATTGTCTTCTACCACATAAAGACGATGGAAGTAACATATTCCCAGGAGACAAAAAAGAATGAAAGAGAGATCAGAAATGAGGGAGAATGTGTAAGGAAATCTGTTTTACCTGGGATTGGGGGTGCTGTAAGTCGGCCGCGGGGACGCCCGCCACGCCGGCCGCGGGGACGCCCGCCTCGTGGTTCCACCATCTTGCCTCCTTAGGACGCGCGCGCCCGCGTCTCGTTTCCTTTATTTTGACGCGGACGCGCGCGCGTCGATCCTGACGCGTGTGCGTCGATTTTGGCGCGAAAACCTTGGCGTCCAAACAGGGTATAAATAGGCCACTTCCACTCCCAGCAAACTGCCCGTGATAGAACTTGTTTCTGGTGCTCTGTTCTGAAGCCTTGTGCTATTTTGCCTGTTTGAATCTGATTATCCGTGTTTGACCCAGCCTGTACCTTGACCATCCTGAATTCTGTATCCTGACCTGTGCCTGATATCCGACTACTCTTCTGCTTGTACCCTTCCTGCTTGATACCCGGTTTTGACCCTTGCCTGCCTGACGACCCTTGCTTTCTGCCTGCCACGACCCAGCCTGTCTGACGATCCTTCTGCCTTATCCTTGTCTGTTACCGTGATCCTCGGTCCCAAAGACTCTAGCTACCAGCCGTGCCCCATTGCCTGCCAGAACACTTGCTTGAACCTCTCGTAAGACCAGGTGGCACCCGATTAGGCTGAGGGCTCCTCCCGAAGCTCAAAGGTGGTCACACCACTGGTGAAGCTTAGCTCAGAACCAGGATTCGAGCACTTGTTCTGGTGTTGGGTGCCGGCCGTGACATTATCACGGGCCATGGAGGACGACGATCACACCGAAGCTGCTGCCGCTGCTCCACTTCCATCTTCTTCCGAGCTGTTGCTAACTACGCTGCTGGAACGCATGGAGGAGCAGGAGCAAAAGCAGAACTATCTACTCCAGGGGTTTCATAACCTAACACGCCAGCTGGAACCCTCGCAGCAGCCAGCCAGTTCTGTTCCTACTCCTTCAGTGGGTTCCCTGCCTGATAGGGGTGCTGTATTCAGACCTCAGGAACCCAAGATTGCATTTCCGGCCAAGTTTGGTGGGGACAGAACCCAGTTTTTTGTTTTTCAAGAAGCCTGTAAGCTGTACCTCAGCTTTTTCCCCCACTCATTTCCCTCTGACGAGGAAAAGGTCAGGTTCGTAATGACCCTATTAGTGGGTGACCCCCAAGTCTGGGCACTTAGATTGCCAGCCACCGACCCTGCCCGTTTCTCTTTAGATATTTTCTTCCGCTCTATGGCCATTCTTTACGATGACCCGGATCGCGCCTCTTCGGCCGATTCCGCTATTCGCAAACTACGCCAGGGTAAACGGGAGGTGGAAATTTACTGCACAGAGTTTCGTAGGTGGGCGGTGGAGACTGGCTGGAACGATGCAGCTCTAAGGAGCCAGTTTCGCATCGGTCTAGCCAAATCTGTCAAAGACAGCCTGGTCAATTACCCCCTATCTACCAGTCTGGATGACCTTATGTCTCTGGTTATCCAGGTAGATAGGAGACAGAGGGAAAATCGGGAGGAACAGGGTACTTCTTCTTTGTATAAGCATAATTTTAGTGCTAAGTTGTCAAACCCCTCTGTGTCTCAACCTCAGGAGGAGCCTATGCAGCTGGGCATCTTTCACCTCTCTCCTGAGGAAAAGGCACGGAGGCGGTCTCTTGGGTTGTGTTTGTATTGTGGGGAGAAGGGTCACTTCCTCAATCAATGTTCCAAGAGGCCGGGAAACGCTCTAGCCTAAATGGAGAAGGGGAGCTCCATTTGGGTGCAGGCGTTTCCTCTCCCCAATCTGCCTCCAAGGTCCTATTATCTGTTAAATTAACCTGGCCTACGGGCACTGTTAAATTGTCAGCCTTCATTGATTCTGGGGCGGAGGGTAATTTCTTGGACGCAGCATTCGCTGCTAAAAATAAAATTCCTTTGGTTGCCCTCAATCCTCCTTTGAGAATTCTGGCTGTCGATAAAAGACCCTTGGGATCAGGGGTGGTTTCCCAAAAGACCACAAATCTTTCCATGTGTGCAAATGATCTACACTGTGAGGAGATAGCTCTATACCTCATTGAGGGAGCTTCCTCTCCTCTTATTCTTGGTTTACCATGGCTCCAGAGGCATAACCCTCTGATAGACTGGGTTTCTAAGGGGGTGACTCAATGGGGTACAGGATGTAGTGGGGTTTGTTTTCCCTCTGTAGTAGCCACTACTTCTTTTGAGGGGTTACCCACAGCATATTCTGTTTTTTCTGATGTTTTCTCCAAAAAAGCAGCTGAGACCTTACCTCCGCATCGGCAGTATGACTGTCCTATTGATTTAGTTCCTGGGTCAATTCCTCCACGTGGTAGAACCTACCCTCTTTCATTGCCCGAAGCCCAGGCAATGAAAGAGTATATACAAGAAAATCTTGACAGGGGCTTCATTAGGCCCTCCTGTTCCCCTGCGGGGGCAGGGTTCTTTTTTGTGGGTAAGAAAGACGGTGGTTTACGCCCCTGTATTGATTACAGGGGGCTTAACAAAATCACTGTAAAAAATCGCTACCCCTTACCATTAATCTCCGAACTATTTGACCAGGTCAAGGATGCTAAGATCTTCTCCAAGCTTGACTTGAGGGGTGCCTATAACCTCATTCGGATCAGGGAGGGGGATGAGTGGAAAACGGCTTTTAATACTAGGGATGGCCACTACGAGTACCTTGTTATGCCGTTTGGTCTATGTAACGCCCCAGCAGTGTTTCAGGAGTTTGTCAATGACATCTTTCGGGACCTGCTGGGGATATACGTAGTGGTCTACCTAGATGACATCCTCATCTTCTCTGCCAATCTGTCTGATCATCGTCTTCATGTTTGTGAGGTATTGCGTAGGCTTAGAGCTAATAACCTGTATGCAAAATTGGAAAAATGTATTTTTGAGGTTGCTTCCGTACAGTTCTTGGGATTTAATATTTCTTCCAAGGGTCTCGAAATGGATCCAGACAAAGTAAGAGCTGTCCTGGAGTGGACCCAACCATATTCTTTACGTGCAACCCAAAGGTTCCTAGGTTTTGCCAACTATTATAGGCAATTCATTAAAAATTTTTCACTTATTGTGGCTCCTATCACAAATCTTACTAAAAAAGGTGCTGACCCCAGTATGTGGCCTCCGGAAGCTATCCAAGCTTTCGAGTTCCTCAAAAGGGAGTTTAGTTCTGCCCCAATCCTCCGCCATCCCGATACAACACTACCTTTTATAGTTGAGGTAGATGCTTCTGAGGTGGGAGCAGGGGCAATTCTCTCTCAAAGGCACCCGACTACTAATAGGTTACATCCCTGTGCATTTTTCTCTAGAAAATTTCTTCCTGCAGAGGCAAATTATGACATAGGGAATAGAGAACTATTAGCTGTCAAGTGGGCCTTTGAAGAATGGCGGCATCTATTAGAAGGGGCTAAACACCAGGTTACGGTCTACACTGACCATAAAAATCTGTTGTATATTGAGTCAGCAAAGCGTCTAAATCCCAGACAGGCAAGGTGGGCTTTGTTCTTTTCTAGGTTTAACTTTACCTTGACGTTTAGGCCTGGTACAAAGAACGTCAAGGCAGATGCTCTTTCCAGAAGCTTTGACTCAATATATTCTGAAACTGATGACTGTAGTACAATTATTCCGGGTGAAGTCATTGTGGCTACTTTGGAATCTGACCTCTCTTCTTTGTTATCCCCTGTTCAGACAGACGCTCCCTCTAACACTCCTGTTGGGAGATTTTTTGTTCCTGAAGATCTTAGAGAACAGGTTCTAAGAGAGGTTCATGATTCCAAGATGGCAGGACATCCTGGTGTAAGTAAAACTATTTCATTACTTACTCGAAGTGCTTGGTGGCCGACCTGTAAACAAGATGTTAAATCTTTTGTGGATTCTTGTCCTGTCTGCCAACGCTCCAAGACTTCTAGAAATTTGTCCCAAGGGTTACTGATTCCCCTCCCTATTCCTGAAAGACCATGGACCCATCTTTCTATGGATTTTATTGTGGAGTTGCCTGTGTCCCAGGGGAAAACAGTAATTTGGGTGGTGGTGGATAGATTCAGTAAGATGGGTCATTTTATTGCTCTTCCCCACCTCCCATCTGCCAAAACTTTGTCCGAACTTTTTATTCAACATATATTTAAGTTGCATGGGTTTCCCAGTAATATTGTTTCAGACAGAGGTGTTCAATTTATCTCTAAGTTCTGGCGCGCATTTTGCTCGTTAGTGGGGATCGATCTTTCTTTTTCAACCGCCTATCACCCACAAACCAATGGGCAAACCGAAAGAGTGAACCAGTCTTTAGAGCAATTTTTAAGATGTTTTGTGTCCGAAAATCAATCTTCCTGGGCAGAACTGTTACCCTGGGCAGAATTTGCCTACAATAACGCTACCCACTCCTCCACTGGGGAGTCTCCATTTTTTGTTGTTAATGGGTTACACCCAAAAGCCTTTTCCTTCTCTAATTCTGGTTCTTCTGTCCCTTCCGCTAATTCCTCTGTCGAACAATTTTCCTTGATTTGGTCCCAGGTACATGATTCCTTGTCTACTGCTACTTCTGCTCAGAAAAGGGCTGCTGATAAAAGACGTAGAGAAGCACCCCAGTATAAAGTGGGAGACTTGGTGTGGCTCTCTACCAAAAACATCAAGCTAAAGGTTCCTTCCCTTAAGCTGGGTCCCCGTTTCATTGGTCCTTACCCCATCACTACTGTTATCAACCCTTCGTCTGTTCGCCTTAAATTGCCTGTTAATTTCAAGATTTCTGATTCTTTTCATGTTTCTTTACTTAAACCTGCCGCTAATACTCGCCTTACTTCTGTTCCCCCTCCAGTGCAAGTTGACGGTCAGCCTGAATTTGAGATCCAGGAGTTCCTTGATTCCCGAATGGTACGTAACAAACTCCAGTACCTCACTAGGTGGAAAGGATTCGGTCCTGAGGAGAACTCCTGGGTCTCAGTTGATGACATCAAGGCTGATCGTCTTAGGAAGCAGTTCCATTTAAAGTTTCCTGGGAAGCCTGGGGGTCCGGTGTCCCCCCCTAGAGAGGGGGGTAATGTAAGGAAATCTGTTTTACCTGGGATTGGGGGTGCTGTAAGTCGGCCGCGGGGACGCCCGCCACGCCGGCCGCGGGGACGCCCGCCTCGTGGTTCCACCATCTTGCCTCCTTAGGACGCGCGCGCCCGCGTCTCGTTTCCTTTATTTTGACGCGGACGCGCGCGCGTCGATCCTGACGCGTGTGCGTCGATTTTGGCGCGAAAACCTTGGCGTCCAAACAGGGTATAAATAGGCCACTTCCACTCCCAGCAAACTGCCCGTGATAGAACTTGTTTCTGGTGCTCTGTTCTGAAGCCTTGTGCTATTTTGCCTGTTTGAATCTGATTATCCGTGTTTGACCCAGCCTGTACCTTGACCATCCTGAATTCTGTATCCTGACCTGTGCCTGATATCCGACTACTCTTCTGCTTGTACCCTTCCTGCTTGATACCCGGTTTTGACCCTTGCCTGCCTGACGACCCTTGCTTTCTGCCTGCCACGACCCAGCCTGTCTGACGATCCTTCTGCCTTATCCTTGTCTGTTACCGTGATCCTCGGTCCCAAAGACTCTAGCTACCAGCCGTGCCCCATTGCCTGCCAGAACACTTGCTTGAACCTCTCGTAAGACCAGGTGGCACCCGATTAGGCTGAGGGCTCCTCCCGAAGCTCAAAGGTGGTCACACCACTGGTGAAGCTTAGCTCAGAACCAGGATTCGAGCACTTGTTCTGGTGTTGGGTGCCGGCCGTGACAGAATGTTCTACATAATATGTGCCATGTCTGAATTGTATATGAAATGTGTGTTCTTCAGACCATGAAGATGCTCCTCATCAAATCTCTTAAAATAGAACCTGGAATATTCTTATAGTAGTATGTGTGTTATTGTACCAATATATTCTGCAGAAAATACAATAAAACATGCACAAAACAAATGAGAAATATGATACTTTCGTCATCAGGGTCATATTTCATATACATACAAAAACCTTGGATACAGACCAATATAAAGTGAATGTCAATTTGTGGCAGGCTATAGACCTCTAGTGACCACACTGAGGTATCTCTACATTCTCAAAAACTTTCATAAGCATGCTCTTTAGTTAAAAAATATGTTTTATTCCATCATATTAAAACGTCAAAACAACCCCACATGGAGCCTAACGCGTTTCATGCTTACCTAGCACTTAGTCATAGGCAATCCCATATTTCATATAATCTTGATGTTACAGAGTCATAGTTTGCTAAAGATCAAAGATACTGAATACATTGTAAATCCTAAATTCAATGTAGAGGGTTAGGATTAGGCTCTGCCAAAGATTGATTAAACAAAAAATGTCCAGGGAAATAGGGATTGGCGAATTTTTTCGCCTCGTTTCGCTTAAAAAATGACACCCATAGACTTGTATGGTGGCGTGCGTCAAAAAAAAAGATGCGCGTCAAAAAAATTTCAATGCACGACAAAATTTTTTTGACACCCATAGACTTTAATGGGCGTCTGCGACATTTCGCCGGCAGCAAATTTTTGGCTAAACTAAACGGGTCAAATTCGCCCATCCCTACCAGGGAAGGGTAACTAAAATGGTTCATGGTCTAAATAAGAGAGTATATCAAGAAGGTTGTTTAAAGGAACAGTAACACCAAAGTTACACAGTAGATAACAGATAAGTACTACTATAATTTATATAAACAAGCTGCTGTGTAGCCATGGGGGCAGCCATTCAAGCACAGGATACACAGTAAATAACAGATAAGTACTACTATAGTTTATATAAACAAGCTGCTGTGTAGCCATGGGGGCAGCCATTCAAGCACAGGATACACAGTAAATAACAGATAAGTACTTCTATAGTTTATATAAACAAGCTGCTGTGTAGCCACGGGGCAGCCATTCAAGCACAGGATACACAGTAGATAACAGATAAGTACTACTATAGTTTATATAAACAAGCTGCTGTGTAGCCACGGGGCAGCCATTCAAGCACAGGATACACAGTAGATAACAGATAAGTATTACTATAGTTTATATAAACAAGCTGCTGTGTAGCCATGGGGGCAGCCATTCAAGCACAGGATACACAGTAGATAAAAGATAAGTACTACTATAGTTTATATAAACAAGCTGCTGTGTATGAGAGAGGGGCACACAACTGAGGATCCTATTCCTGTGCCCTGACTGGAGACCACCTTCCCCATCCATACTTATACTCACACTCACACTCATAGAACAGAAAGATACAGTAGAGAGGAGACTGCTCCCATGATATCTAACACAAAATACAACATTATTATGTATTATATTATATTTATCGCAAATATAATTTACAAATGGTACAAAACAATATCTTAAGTGGTTCTAGTCACTGTGACTAGCACTAACCTCATTTATATTCCCCATATATTTCTCTATATGTAAAGCTACAGTATATGCTCCGCTTTAGCAGAACATTGAAGTGCTCCTTACATTATTCTGTCGAACCATCCAACTTCTGCCAAACTGAGTTTGTTGCAGCTAAAGTCTATTTACTTCCTTTGCAGAATTCTGACCTCTGCCAACTATTTATAGTAATCCAACAGTGTAAAGGACAATTTCTGAAGGAAATTAAAAGAAAAGTGGCCTTTGATTATACAGAGGAGCTTGTTTATTAATTTCTATTATAACAATTTTGTAAAAAAAAAAATACCAATTGAATATATTTTTCAAATGCAAATTTTCCCGATTGATCAAGTGGAAAGATCTCAATAATGCAAATGAAAAAATATCAATAAATAAAAGCTGCCAAGTGTCTTTAAAGGTCGATGGGTAAATTAGAATTTATTAAAACAGTCGAGATTTTAAAGCTTCATTAAAAATCAACTTGTAAAGTAATGACAAGATGGTATATTACTCCCGAAAGGAAGGATAAAAATTGATCCCTTCACCTCTGCGACTTGCTTTCGGGGTTACGCAGATGTTGGAAACTGTCTACATATTTGATGGACATGTCCAGTGGCAATGGCTTATTGTGACGACATTTTTACAATAATACATTGTGTATTTGATAAGCCTATGCAGAAAGATATCCGCATAGCTCTACTAGCTCTTCTTACTAAAGACTGAAATTAGGGATACACCGAATACAAGATTTGGTTTGGTATTTGGGCAGTGGCGTAACTACTCACCAGCGGGCCCTGGTACAGCATGTGCACCTGGGCCCCCCTGTTGGGCCCTCCACCTATGAATCATGCCAGCTGTAAAATCTCCCCCTGCCCAGCCTCTGGCGATAACCGTTATTGCGGCTCCAGTGGGCCCCAAGGGGGTGTGGACCCGGGTGCGATTGCACCCTCTGCACTCCTGGTAGTTACGCCACTGTATTTGGGCAGGATTCTGCCTTTTTCAGCAGGATTTGGATTTGAAGCCGCATGCCTGGCCGAACCGAATCTGAATACTTAAAACTGAATTACTTTTTGTCAAAAGACAAGGAAGTAAAAAAACTTTTAGCCGCATGCTGTGCGCACCTTTCCTTTCCCCTCCCTGATTAGTATGTGCAAATTAGGGTTCGGATTCAGTTCGGTATTTGGCCAAATCTTTCACAAAGGATTCAGGGCTTCAGCAAAATAGTGGATTTGATGCATCAATAACTGAAATAAGTCACAGAATATGCCTTTAAACTAAGCTCCCAAATTTTAGCAGAGACCAGAATCGATTTGGTTACACAGCTCCATCATGACTAATGAAATAGTAAAAAGAATAAACACAATTCAGAACCTTTTTTATGTAACTGCTTCATTAACTGACCAGTTGAATAAACCTACAGAAATAAGGTCTCCTACTGCAAATAGTGATGAGCGATGGTGTACGGGCTTATCAGGAATTCTGCCGATGGCGGAATGTGGAATTTGCTGCAAATAAAATGAATAGCAAGTACAAACTGTCTCACTGTCTGACTCTTAATGAATGTACTGATGGAATAGAATGGGGCATTGAGTGCAGTTGGGCAGCAGTGAAAGACAGAATGTGGAACATTCATTCTGCTGATAGGGAAAGAATTAACAGAAATTTAGATAATAACACGACAAATATGCAAAGATCTTTTTTTATTAAAAAAAAGTTTAGAAATTCTACACCTTCTAGTTTTGTGCTTTTTTTTAACATCCCAACACAAGCCCATTCCTTTTACAATGAGGGTGACATACTCCTCATGGAAAAGAAAGAAACAGATAGAATGGTTGAGAATATTTTCCTACTTTACCTGTCACAGATTATTGCAATATGGTAAACTTTACTCATTTGGGATCCTCATGGACACAGAGAAAGAAAAAATGTGTGGATATAGTGAAGGTTAGAAGGTTAAATTATATAATATAGAACAGTGATCCCCAACCAGTAGCTCGTGAGCAACATGTTGCTCTCCAACCGCTTGAATGTTGCTCCCAGTGGCCTCAAAGCAGGTAATTATTTTTGAATTCCAGGCTTGGAGGCAAGTTTTTGTTGTATAAAAACCATGTTTACTACCATACAGAGCCTCAGTGTAGGTTGTCAATCCACATAGGGGCTACCAAATGGCCAATCACAGCCCTTGTTTGGCACCCCGAGAACATTTTTCATGCTAGTGTTGCTCCCCAACTCCTTTTTCTTCTGAATGTTGCTCACGGGCTCAAAAGGTTGGGGATCCCTGATATAGAATATGGCAGTAAAACTGGGGATTATTTACTTATATACCATGAAGCACACATGTACATATATTATGTGCTTATAATATGGACCATGACAATTGGTCATTTAGTCGATCGGACAGGTTGGAAGTATTCTGTCGGCTAACCATAATATCTCTGCACATATTGCCTATCAATGGGTGACTGCCACAAGTGTTTGTCAGACTAACTTTTGTACAATTGCTGTCTGTCAATTCATGGTCAGAACATTGACTGATTTGTCATTTTTCCTACTTTATTTAATCTGAATAGTTAGAAGCAGGTTGGTCCATTGGAATGAAGTATCATCCATTGTACGTGGGAATAAAATCTGCACGTCTATGGCCAGTTTAATATTGGGGTGTGGTTTGTCCTAGTACACAGAATGAATGTCTCTCATGGTACATAAGTATCATGTATCATGAGAGACATTCATTCTGTGTACTAGGGATAGTTTTGTAAACAGAATGTATTTGGGACAAATGGCCCCCCATAGTTTAAGGGTTCCGCATAGTTTAAGGGTTCTTTCAGCAAACACATTTACACCTTTTTTTTATATATTTATTCTTTTTTCTGAAGGGCTGTGGTACACAGACATTTTGTCTATCTTACTTAATCTGAGAATGTAAAAAAATGACCAAAGTTCACTTTACATCAATGTAATACATATACATCATATTTACATATTTAAGTCGAGATTTACATTAATGCTGCGTGAAGGGAACTTCCGATATTTTGTTGCCTGCACTAGAGGACATTAAGCATGGGGCAACAAAACATTTATGTACCAAAGTGCTAATACAGCTATGCCTGACAGATATGGTACTACACATGTATGTAACCCTTTCTTGGCAGGAATATCCAGGGCCACACTCTGGCGCTAACAGTATAGTGGGAGATTTGCGGGGTTTGGATAAGTTAAAGAGATACTGACACCTGAAATTAAACTACTTCTGAAAGTAAAGCTACTTCTAACTTTGCCATAAAGTATTTGCATGATGCTTTTACATTACCTGTCTGATCCCCCATGTTCCTGTATGAGGGGGCTGTCATATTTGTGCAGCAGGAGTCCGTTAGCATTAGAAACTGTAACTAACAGGCTGAGATGGGACAGTCAGGTTGGCAAAGTCAGAGCGTCAGAGAGTCAGGCTTAGGAACTTCAACTAACAATTATATACAAAAACAAACCTCTCAGCAAAAAATGATCAACATGACCTATAGGTAACATTTAATGTACATTCATATGCTAAAATTCATTTTTTAGTGTCAGTATCACTTTAAGTGCCTCCACCCAGGGCTAAAACCAGATATTGGTGGCATACAACTCCCTGGGAACTGCAATAGCAGTGATTTTGGTACCAATTATAGCAGACAATAAACCACACAATAGGCAGATATGCAGTAATATGTAATGTTAGAAATGCAATATATGCAAATGCAATAAGAACAGTGAAATAACAATAATACGATGAATATAAGACAATATAGTAAGTATCACCCTTGGTATGAAAATGTCCACTGTCACTTTAAGAATGGTGAGTGTGCACACTAGGGGTCTGAGGGGATATACCAAAGTAGTAATAGAAGAGGGATGTGTTGCAACACTAGATTGATGCACCCCGGGGTGTGTAAAGTGAAGGTCTCACCAACTCCCAGTGATAAGGAAAGAATAAAGATCCTGTGAGGCAGAGCAGATACAGGGAAGCAGTCTGGCAGCTTTAATCCACACTGAGCTTGGAATGCTGGTGTAGGGAAAGGCTTCCTGAATTCCTGAGGATCCACTGTACGTGTCACAGAGGCTGATGGGAAATCCACAGTCCAGATCCAGTGTAGACACTGGCAACTCATTACAGGGCTGAAGTTCTATCTATCCTACAGGGATCACTTCCCCAGCAATAGCTCAGCTGCACTAGTTCCACTCACTATGATGTCTGACTGAAAAGGGTTAACTAACTCCCTGTGCTCTGACTATGGGATTCCCTATATGGGTAAATGTTCTATAGGTGAAATCCCTGGCTTCCTACTCAGATAAATCAGCAGGAACACTCACAGCAGAGAGGAGAAATCTCAGGCTAGTTCTCAGTAGTTCTGTGCAGAGACCATGCTTTCTTCTTATCTTCTTCCTGGTTAACCTTAGCCTCTCTTTCATTTTGGCTCCAAACTTCTTTCAGAGAGGTCACAAGGTCAGAAGCAAATCCTTCTTGCTGATTGGCCAGGCTGTGGCTGAAAACTGTCTCACTGCAGTGCAAGCAGCAGCCATGCTTTTGGTGGATCCTGATTTAAAGTCACAGGGTTATGCAGTTAGCACACCTCCCAACATTTTGGAAGTAAAAAGAGGGACGAAAATGTTTTCGCACGTAGCAAATGTGTTTGACCATGCCCCTTTATGTGGCCACACCCCCTAATTACCATGTTCATTTTACAAAATTTGGCAGGTTATGAAAGTTTGAAAATATTTCTCCTTATCTAAACTGTGTTTTTGTGTCTCAAAATTGTTACAAAGAATCTTATTTGCACCTGTTAGCTGTTCTGGGCTCTCTGCTAAAAGCCAATTAAGTGAGAAACTTTGTTTCTTTTTCTGGCTGTTCAGTGCAGAGAAAAGAGGGACTTTCCAGTACAAATGAGGGACTGCGGGTTGAGCTGTCAAAAGAGATACTGTCCCTCCGAAAAAGGACAGTTGGGCGGTATATGTGTGTAGGAGCAGGTCGGTCCGTGTGTAGGAACACCAGGTCGGTCCATCATTGACGGCAGTAGGACAACATACCTCCCAACATTTTGGAAGTAAAAAGAGGGACAAAAGTGTTTTCTGCATGTAGTGCGGCAATTTTTTTGACCACACCCATTTTGTGGCCACACCCCGTAATTACCATGTTCATTATAAAAATTTGAAAATATTTCTCCTTATCTAAACTGTCAAAATTACTTATTTTCTTATCTCAAAATTGTTACAAAGTATCTTATTTACACCTGTTAGCTGTTCTGGGCTCTCTGCTAAAAGCCAATTAAGTGAGAAACTTTGTTTCTTTTTCTGGCTGTTCAGTGCAGAGAAAAGAGGGACTTTCCAGTACAAATGAGGGACTGCGGGTTGAGCTGTCAAAAGAGGGACTGTCCCTCCGAAAATAAAAATAGCCTTTGTATTATGTCTGTCCAAGAAATCATCCAAGTCCCTCTTATAGTCATTAACTGAATCATCACCCGGCAGTGCATTCCCCAACCTCACTGTCCTCACTGTGATGAACCCCCTACTCTGTTCCTTTAAATGAAACTTCTTTTCCTCTAGTCTGAAGGGGAGGCCTCTGGTACGTGATTCTCTTTATGGGTAAAAAGGTCCCCTGCTATTTGTCTATAATGTCCTCTAATGTACTTGTAAAGTCTAATCATGTCCCCTCACAAGCGCCTTTTTTCCAGAGAAAACAACCCCAACCTTGTCAGTCTCCCCTCATAATTTAACTCTTCCCTCCCTCTAACCAGTTTAGTTGCACTTAGTCTCTGCACTCTCTCCAGCTCATTTATATCCCTCTTAAGGACTGGAGTCCAAAACTGCCCCCATACTCCAGATGAGGCCTCACCAGGGACCTATAAAGAGACACAATTATGTTTCATCCCTTGAGTTAATGCCCTTTTTTATACAAGAACTTTATTTGCTTTAGTAGCCACAGAATGACACTGCCCAGAATTAGACAACTTGTTATCTACAAAGACCCCAAGATCCTTCTCATTTAAGGAAACTCCCAACACACTGCCATTTAGTGCCTTCAGAAAGAAATTTCTTTTGTTTTGAATTGTTTCATAATTATTTAATGATGGATTGATATTTTGTTCATGTTACAGAGATGTTCAGTTCTCCACAAATAAAAGTCAGCCCAGATGATCAGGTGACAGAAGGAGATCACATGACCATAACATGTGACACAAAGCTCAGCCCACACAGAGAGACTACAGAGCTGCAGTTTGTTTTCTACAGAAATGGGCACAATGTGCAGGGATTCAGTTCATCCAACCAATATGGAGTCCCCTCAGCTCAGCTGGAGGATTCTGGGAATTATATCTGTGAGGTACAAACTTCATCCGGCAGTGTGAGGAAGAGGAACAACATAATATAATGAACTTTTGGATTCAGGGCGAGTGGGCTGTGTTATTTTATTTCTCATTTAATCATATTCCATGTTACTTTATTACAGCCCAGAACCATGTGTAACATATCCATGTGTTTAAATCTTGCAAAATATAACGCCATAATTCTACAAGTCCACAATTCATTAAATCATTAAAAAAATGAACATCAGTCTGCTTAGATGCAGGTTTCATGTGTACTCATATGTAGTGATGGGCGAATCTCTCCTGGTTTGCTTCACCGAAAAATTGGTGAATTTCCTGCAAAATTTCGCGAAACATCTTGAAATTAGTTCACAAAAATCGTGAAATTCGACCGGTTTCACGAAAAAAAATAGAGCAATTTGAACCATTTCACAAAAAATCGGGCAATTCGAACATTTTCATGAAAAAATCGAAAAACCGTGAAATACGACAGTTTTCACGAAAAAATTTAGCAATTCAAACGTTTTCACTATAAAATCGAGCAATTCGAACCTTTTCATGAAAAAATCTAGCAAATCAGAATTTGACGGGAATTCGCCGCAAATTCGTGCCAGCCGAATTTATTCGCCCATCACTACTCATACGGTTAGCAACCACATACTTCCTGCATCCCATGATTTGTACATGCAAGTTAGGGAACAGAAGGAGGCACAAGAAGCATTGGGATCCATTATTTGCTGCTTGACTTTGACCTGGTGGTGATCTGTGCAGAGAGCAGTGGAACATCAGCACCAATTCTCTTTAAATGATATTGTTAGATTTCTACTTCTTCCATTGTTTTCAAGATATTAGTGGAACTATACTGCTCTTTATATTACAGCCATATTTCCAATATATATAGGCTTGTTTGCAGCAAAGGTAGAGCTAAGGTAGGCTCTATCCATATCTGAACGGTCTAGAAGAAGCAGAACCTTCAAGCAATCAGATATGGTACAAGCAAGAGTTTTTTTTATCATTACGAGTTTTTAAAAGAAACACCAAACTGTAAAAGAGGAAGACACATAGCGGCAGATTTACTAAACAGCGAAAGTTCACCAGCATCTGCTTTGTACCCATTTCGCCCAGACAACACTAATTCACTAACATGCAGAGTATCTTCCTGGGCGCTGAGCGCTGGCGACTTCTCGTTGAGCGCTGGCGACTTCTTGCCTAGCGCAGATTCGCTAGAGGTCTTGCGCTCAGGTTAATTTACATACAGCGGGAAATTTAAAGTTGAATGGACGTCTTTATTTTGTATGTTGCAGTAAATACATTTCATTTCCATTGTTAAAGTCCAGGGAACCTTAATAAAGACAATAGAGTTGTTATATTGCCCTACATATGAGCCCACTGTATAGTTTATGTGCCATATGTTAGAAAATGTAGGGGGAACCCGGTTACACAAAAAATTGTTTTGCAGGCTATCACTCTGAAAAAAGGAAACAACGCCGGCGTTTTTTGAACTTTGATACCTTTTCTACTCACAGAATATGATGTAAGTGACAGAAGATTGAGGAAGATCTACACTCCAATGAACTTCTCTGGCCTGAGCTGGCGAAGGCAAGTCTGGCGAAAGAGGTAACGTTCAGTAAAATCCGAATTCTAGTGAATTTGTGGAGTAACGTCTAACCGCCAGAGCGAAAATTCACCTGGTGATAGAGTGCGAATGAACACTAGCACCTATCTCTTTTGCTAGCGAATAAGTGCCTGCACCCGTTAGTAAATTGCCTATGTCCCTTCGGGTGATAACGATAGCGAATTGATGCTAGCATTAGCCACTTCGCCCTTTAGTAAATCTGCCCCATACAGTTTTTTAGCCTTCAGGTGTTGTTCCCAAGATGTGAGGAGGCCTATAATTCTGCAGTATATCAGTTTGTCCACAGGGTATACGTGAAGCAGTGAAGGCTGAACACTCCTAAATATATGGAGAACCTTTCAGGTCCTTTCAGGTTTTTACATGTATTGTATGTCCAACTCAATGTTTAATGATGTGTGTATTCCAACTCAGATGTCACATTTAATATTCAGTGTTACTTATGTTCTGTCTTGTCAGTATTTACTGTTACCATTTGTGTGATGAGTGTGTTGCATGAAATATTATTGCTCTGGGTCTTTTTACTCAACCAGCACTTTTTGACAAGATTTTTGTTTTATTATTGTGTTAGAAGGTTCTCACAAGAAAAGCCACCCACTGTCACTGGACATCTCTGAATATTCAGTAGAGGTCCCATTGGATACAGCAGAAAACCCAAAGAGCCAGTTGTACTAATCAATGTAACTAAGGATCTATGGATATTGCGCATTGAACGCATACATTTCTTTATTTACTTCTGATAAAGTCAAACAATTGCATTTCATTTACTAATCAGCACTCTACTTTATTCCTAAAAACCTTAACTACGCTGGAGTTCTGGGAAAAAATAAAGCACTGTGGGAAAAAACAGAATGTGCACAGATATTTTGCACTTTGCAGAGGTTGGTATTCTTAAATATGGAATTTAAAAAATATTTAGTTTCACTTTAATAAAAAAACAGGAAGCTCAGTGTCAACTTCTCCTTATTTAATAATAAGACAGTGGTCAGTCTGTGCTGGTAACAAACACGATGGGAGCCCTCGTACTGATGCCTTTACTCTGTAAGTACCATTTATTCCATTAGTCTCTTATCAGCTGAATGTACCACAATATGTTCCTATAATTATTTATTTCTCCAGTATAAGGGATCCCAGACACATGGGGCAAGAGATACTGCAAATAACTGGCAGCTGGGGGAACCTATTTATTACCATTTCATATCACAGATGCCTTCTTCGATTGTAGGGATTAAAAATTAGGAATATCTGAACATTGGTCCAATCAGTGGATTGTGGAATAATATAAAGTAACTCCTGCTCCTGTTATAATTTACTTTATTTGGGCAGAAAATAACTCGGAGAACTGGCCACTATTATACATTATGTTACTGATTAGAGAAGGCGAGTAGAGATTAGATATTTACGGGGGGTTTAGGATTAGTGATCGAAAGGAGAAGGACATGGAGTGAATGAGTTTAGGAATAGTATGAATAGAACTGTATGTCTCCATGTCATGTTTATGTGCCGTGTGGCAATGGGAAGAGATGAGGAAGAAGCCACTGAGGAATCTTATCTCACAGGTACATAAGCCCAGAAATCTCTGCCTTAAGCATTAGATGGTGGGTAAGGGGATGGGGAGGTATAAGAGAGGGACACACAACTGAGGATCTCAAGATATTCCTGTGCGCTATAATATTATATAGAAACAGCAGGGAACACAAAAGTACTTATACAAAATGGGTTACTTACATGAAATATACAACATGTGTCCACCCCCACTAATTGTCAGGGACACAGTAAAAAAGCAGGCCATTTTGTATCAAAGTATTTTTGAGTATCCTGCAATTTCTGTATAATATTGTATTTCCTTTGGGGATCTGCCTGGGGATCTAGCAGCAAACACCACATATCAAACGTGAGAATTAATAGGGAGGGAATCACAAATCATACGTAATCTTTCCCATACTCAGACCCCCTGCCCCATCCTTACTTACACTCACACTGTATCAGCAGGAACACACCCAGATACAGTAGAGAGGAGACTGCTGCCGTGATGTCACTGGGTGGATGAATATATATTTATACAAGAATACACGAGCATTATTAACACAAAATATAGACTTTATCACTGTGAGGTAGAGTGTGAGTTCTGACATTCATTCCTACACTATGTACCCCTCTCAATTCCCCTGTGTATGGTTTGTTGCTCTATTCTATGTGATTAACAGAACAAAAAAATATCTAGTCACTGCCATTTGCACTAACTCCAGAAATGTTCCAACATGTCTCCCTACATTAATTCATACAGTATTCCCCCCAATATAAAAAAAATTAAAAATAAAAATGCATTTACAGAATCTTATCTGACACTCCGACTTCTGCATAATGTGGGTTGTTGTTGCAGCTGAAGTTTATTTACTTTCCTAGAACTTAGCTCAGAGCCTGTAAGAATTCATCTCTGCAAAACTCTCACACCTGCACAATGTGCAATTATTTACAGTTTCTGAAGGTGCATAAAAGAAAAGATGTGCCTTTGATTAAACCAGGGGACATTTTTATAAATTATATTTCTGATTTGGGCAGACTTAAAAAAACATGTCAGAAGAATGCCATTCACAAATTGTCCAGCTTTTCAAGCAAAAACATTTAAACATTTGAATGAAAAACTTCAACAACTAAAAGCTGCAAGATGACTTATATTTTTTATAATGTTTTGTTTTTCAACTTGCTTTCTGACATTAAACATGAATGCGATGAACCAAGTCAACTGGATCAGATATGCATGTTCAATAACAGTTTCAAAACCCAACCAGTGAGCACAGTCTTTTGACGGGCCCGTTTATCAAATTTCAAATTTTAGTGGTGGGGAGAATGTAATATTTTTCTTTAGCATGTTTGCAAAGACCGTTGTTATCGTTACTGGCCAAGAGTTTTATTGTTTGTAACCCTTTTGACCAATTTCAGATCTCAACAACTTTCACTCAAAGTTTGCGACCAAATGGCTTTGGCAAACATGTGTAGTGTATTTAATAAATTGTCACAATCACAAGATTCTGCACCAAAATATTTAATGAAACTCCAGAGCAGTTGATGTTAATCAATGCTTGCAATTTTAAATTACGCCCCCCCCTTATTTCTCTAAAACATCAAATTGCATGAAAGTTATTAAAAGATCAGAATAAAAAAAGTTAGAACAGAACTTCTAAAAATTCTAGTTTTTAGGACAATTACTAGCAAATAAGTCTGGATGGTTAAAATATTCCATTTGATCAGCACAGATCCTCTTGACTTCTATTGGACCTTAACTGCTCTCACTTGGAGAAGTTTAGTGTTTAAGTTTTTGTGTATTTATGTACACCAAAAATTAGAAAAAGATTAATTTATAGAGAAAAATATACAATTTGTGGAAAAAAAAGAATTCTGAATGCTGTTAAATTGGGCCTTAGTGTCACTGCCCTGGCATGACACTATTCAAGCCTCTCTCTGTAACTATCATGAGATTCCATCTGAATACAGGTTCCATTCAAGTTATAAATGAAATGACAACTAAGAAACTCTAATCTTAAACTAAAATATCTTAAACTTACCTTACAGATAAAAAAAAAAACTATATATTGTGTAAATGAGGATTTTCATTCATCAAGATCATTAGATGAGTGGCTTCATCAGAGGAGTGAAGTCCTCTACATTTAAACCCACCAAAATCCAAACACAATGGCTCAATTGAACTGTTCAGGCAGATATTAACTGAAACTCACAGAGGTGTGATCCAGTCACATTGGTACCATGTTTCTCATTGAGGCAGGTGTTAATTTTTCAAAACCAGCGGTTTTGCTTCCCCCTCCTCTGTTCAGGGATGTTTTTTTTTTTTGATGCCCAGTGTTGTGAAGATTGGACAGATCTATACTTTTGGGAAACCAAACAACTAACTAGTTAGAGAATTGCACAACATAGAAGGGCTAATTTCTTAGGACAGAACTCAGCAGTTTATCTACAGCTCAATGAAAAGAGACACTTAATTGAGGACAAGAATTTGCACATTTTGGACCAAGAAGACAGATGCCTATGATGATTCTCATTAATCCAGGTACATACAGTATCTAGTAAAGTTAAGTCAAAAGCAACTGGACTGAATAAGTTCAATGAAACCATTGTGATTGGACGTCTGTGACTTTACTGCATTTAAGGGTATGAATGTCCCTTGTCTTTAATGTAGGAATGTTTCAACAATAAAAATTATTTTTCAAAAATATATATTCAACATTCTCTGTTTGGCCTAATAAGCCCAAGACTGTTGGGTGACCTGGATGGTAGACTGAGTTCTTATGCAGTTTTGGCATTACATAAAATACAGGCACCATTGTTTGAGATATTTATCATATTGATCAATTTATCTTCCAATGCTGCAAATGCTGCTCACCTATCTCAATAGGATTATTCCTAATCTTTTAATTACACCATCATGAAGTGACAGCTTCTCAGATCATATTAAAATGATCATCTCCTTTCTTGGGGACAATTGACATCCCTTTTGATAATTCTATTCTAGGTATTTCTTCAAGAGAAAAATCTGATTGTCCCGAAAGTTTTTGAAACCTGTCTGGCATTATTTCTGGTGTATGGTGTACGAGAGACATGTCTGTCATATACTTTCACCTTCACTCAACTGCAGCAATTGACACAGGGCTCTGAGGGAACCCTAGAGATATTGTCTGGTTTGGAGGAAGCAATAGCTCCAGGGTTCCCTTCATCAATAGGTGCAGCAGCGCTCAACTTGATAAAAGTTAAATTAATGAAAGTGATTGAGAAGGCTCTGGGGATTTTTGTGGATAACAAGTTGTTTAATTCCAGGTAGCGTCATTCTGTGGTTTTAAAGATGAGGCCTCATCTGGAGTATGGGGGCAGTTTTGGACTCCAGTCCTTAAGAGGGATATAAATGAGCTGGAGAAAGTGCAGAGACTAAGTGCAACTAAACTGGTTAGAGGGAGGGAAGACTTAAATTATGAGGGGAGACTGACAAGGTTGGGCTTGTTCTCACTGGAAAAAAGACGCTTGCGAGGGGACATGATTACACTTTATAATAACATTAAAGACAGATAGCGGAGGATCTTTTTTCCATAAAAATTAGCAGTGTACCCATTTCCATTGACATATAGTAAGTAGTTCTTCACAGTGAGGACAGTGAGGTTGGGGAATGCACTGCCGGATGATGATATGATGGTTGATTTTGTTAATGCTTTTAAGAGGGGCTTGGATGATTTATTGGACAAGCAGAATATCCAAGACTATTGTGATACTAAAATCTACAATTAGTATAGACATCAATTTATATTGTTTCTATAAGTGAGTGTATAGATAGGCTATATATATATATATATATATATATATATATATATATATATATATATATACATACATATACAGTATATATATGCACTGGGGGTTGAACTTGAAGGACTTGATCTTGTTTCAACCCAAATTAACTATATAACTACTGTATGTAACCAAGCTTCATGAATCCATATTGGGGCAAAACATCCCTATTGGATTTATTTAAAGGAGCACTAAACCTTTGACATGAATATGGCTAGAAATACCATATATTATTTATATTATACTGAAAAGTACTTCAGGTACAAGTGATTGAACAGGAAAAATTGGTGCAAGAGGGGGAGATGTTTTAACCCTTCTGCATAAATGGGAAGTATATTGAATTTTTTTATTTTCAGGCAAGTCTACCATTAGGAATGAATTTTACTTTTCGTGTCACTTGTTTTATATGATCAAAAAACTCTGTGGATTATGTATGGTGACTTACTGGTGTTTGTATACATTATTTGAATGTTTCTTTACCCCAAACTATGTATGTTTTATAATCTTGTTGCAAGAGATTGTGTTGGGAAACTGACAATAATTAGGAAAGCTTTGTGAGTTGCTCATGCAACAGGTGTTCTGATATACAGTGATCGGTTTTAACAAATGGGAGGGCTTGTTTGAAAATGTATATATATGTTGAGCCATACATTTATTTCTTGGACTGCCTATGACTAAGTTTTGGGAAAGCATGAAACTCCTTTTTTGGGGGTACTAATGTGTAACCCCTTTTTGGCCGACCCCCTGGTGCCAAGGTTGTACATCACATAATTCTTACCGATGCAGGTCCTGAGTTCCCTTTGCTAAGTGAAAGGTACTGGGAAACTCCTGTCTGGCAGTGCCTCCCCCTAATGGGATCTGGGAATCCACCTGTGGGTGGCCCATTAGGAATAACATTCAACACACACTTTGCTTTTATAAAAACATCAACTTTATATAAAGAAAGTGTAAATTCAAGGGAAAGTAAAACAGCATTTACATCATACATAAATGACCCAATTCCCCTGGGAACATGTGGCATTCCATTTCCTGGCCCTCCCTGCCAGGCAAAGTCCCACACTACTGGAAGAATCAGAGTCTCAGTCCCTTATCCCAAATGAGTACAATAGGTCCCAAGTAGCACTAGAAGTCCAAATACCTCTCCCTCTGGATTTAGTATTGTGGCAGGCATAAAAAAGCCCATATCACAAATGAAAATGTGCTGGATACTCTCTTTTTCTGCCCTCCCCTGGGCACACCTTACCCTGGGGATTCACTCAGATGGGTAGGCACCTCCAGAGCTGGAGCAGGCATCCACAGTGATGAAATCCATTCCATGTACTGCACTTAAGACTTCCACTGCTGAACTACAACTCCCAACACTCTCCGTAGTGTGAGCACACAAACCAGCATTTCCAAACTCGAAACCCGCATGGTTGAGCTTCCAGGCATTGGAGGATCCTGTCTCAGCCTTGACAGGCTTATTGAACTCCACTTTAGCCTACATTTTGCCGGTTTGGATTCACTTTCATATTTATAAATATGAAATAAAAATAATACACTTAAAGGAATACACTAAAACAATATACAGTACTGTATCTGTATGTGCCAGTAACGCAAGACAAGTGGCTTCATGAAAGTGCAAGTTCAGCCTCTCTTTGCCTCTGCCATATAAGTCTAATGGTAATTTGTCACAGAATAAAGTTCTGGTCTCAGAGGCATAATAGAGTGTACCGAGCACCCCTGCAAAAAAAAACCTTCAGAGGGGCCCAGGGACGATCCCAATCCTCTTGCCTCCTGCCACCATGATACCTCTAATCTATCCTCCTATGTTGGAGTGCAGAACTGCTCTTTCTAGCTCAGCCTATCTGACTTACACTACTAGAGTGGTACTATCACTATCTCATACCTCACTCATGGGGCCCTGTTCCCCAACTTCTCCAAAGTTTACCTCCATTGAGGCCTAAGTTCTAGGCAGACATCCACCTTCCTCAGCATGTGGAAGCCAAAGCAGAAGAGCACAATGGCGCATCTCTTTTATAAAGACTTTAGTAATTCTGACACCTCCTGGCCAAAGGCCATATCTGGAACTGCCATAAACAGGGAATTTCCAACTAATTAGGGATTTTTAGAACATTGGGGAAGTTAACCCTATGGACCCCTACATGATATAAATAAAACTCCAGAAAAAGGAGTTTCTATCTTATGTCTATGTCTTAGAATATCATTTTAAAGATGAATGTGCTCATGAACCTTTTCTGGAACCTTTTCTATCATTAAAGGAATTCGATTTCATATAAGAGATTATGAAGCTGTGGAATTCTGGCAGATACAATTATTGGATTGTAGCAGGATTGGATGTCTTCTTAGCAAGTAATACTACACAAGACTACTGATATTATTACTTTTAGAACAACTTGAGCTACTGTAGGTACCGGTCCCATATTCATCTTGATATCGATTTGAGACAAATTGAAAACAGTTGCAGGTTGTGTTTCACTTATCCCAGAATCAGCTAGACAGACAGAGAGGAATTATTTATACTTGATAGACATGTGTCTGTGTTCAACCTCAACTGCTATACAATATCCAACTAGAGGCTCATTATATCAATGAATTCAGTCTTGATTTCAGCTCTGATTTATATTTGGGGGTTGCTAGTAAATGTATCATTAATAATTACAGCTAATCCTCTGCCATTGTTTGTTTATATATAACATTTACAATTCAAAAAACCTTCTAATATATAAACCTCTCTGTTTCTATTTCCAGTTATTGGCATGGACACTGCAGGTAAGGATTGGTACTGGATCATTAGTATTTTGTAACCTGCCAACAGAATATGGAGAAATGTATAGAAATGATGCTAAACACAAAGTCTAAAGTAGAAGTTGTTGGTTTTAGCAGTTATTGTTATTATGGTGCCAACATATGATGCAGAACTTTATCTGCTTTAATCATTCACATCAATCCCTGCCCCTGTGGAAATGACAATGTACAATGTTATAGAGATGAAGCTGATGATGTAACATTATAGTAAGTACATAGTAAATATGTATTTCAATGGTAACCAGTGATGTCTCACCAGGGTCTGACACATCTATAATGTTCCATGCAGCTATATGGGGTTATGGGACTGTGTATGTGGAGTCTGAGGTTTTTATTATAAAACTCTTGCAGATTGAATTTAAGTTTGTATTTAAGGTGATGTTCAGAACTTTCAGTCTCACCCTGGAATGGGACAATAATGTGACAAATATCATAAGTGATTCATAAATAGCAATGAGCGAATCTGTCCTGTTTGCTTCCTGAAGAGTTAGCGAATAGTGATGGGCGAATTTGCGAATTTCACGCGAAATTTGCGAAACGGCGAAAAATTCACAAAACAGCGCCGGCGTCTCGTTTTTGACGCCGGCAAATTTTTGCTGCGAATTTTCGCTGGCGTTTCGCAAATTTATTCGCTGGTGGCGAATCGCGCAAATCGCCATCACTATTAGCGAAACTGCAAAAAAAAATACACAAAACTGTGTCCAGATGGTGTCTATACCAGGTCTCTACATATAAATCTGTGTAACTATTGTGTGTCTGTAGGAGCTGCTGTGAGACCTGCTGTGATTTCCTTCTCTCCAAACTGGACCCCAATATTCTCTGGGGAGTCTGTAACTCTGACCTGTAATGTGGCTCCTACTGCCCAAGGGAACCTGAGATATTCCTGGTACAGGGATGGATACCGGATATCTGGGGATCAGCGGAGACTTGTCATTCAGGCTGCCAGTTGGTCAGACAGAGGGAATTACAAGTGTCAGGCTGGTGCCAGTGAGAAAAGTGAATATTTTAGACTGGCTGTGATGAGTTCTGGTGAGTTAATCAGATCTGATCTCTTCCCACAGTCTCTATCACTAAGACCACTCCAGTATAGTATAGGTATAATAATTGTGTTATCTGTTTATTTGCTTGGCCCCTTACAGTCCTCTGGCCAGACAGTCTGTCCTCACAGTCTTTTAGGGGTACTTATGAATTACCCCTACTGTGAAGGGTTTCCTCAGGGGATTCTAAAATTCTTACTGAATTGGAAAGCCTAACCCTTTCTATGCTGGACCTTCCCTCTAACCTATTTTCAGATAAGGATAATGGAGGGCACAGCTGAACTGAACAACCTTCATTCAAGATGCCCTGTAAAGCAATAATTTCTGCCTCTTAGTGGGTCACAAGGGGCCCTAAATATCCTATTTGTCCGACCCCACATTGCCAATAAATATGTGATGGCAGAGAAGCTCATAAAGCGACAGTTTACCTTGAAATATACTTTAATGGTGCCATCATTCTAAAAAATGCAATTAGTCTTCATTTATTCTTCAATTAGAATTATATTTTTGCTTTGTTGTTCTCATGTGGTTGCCAAATTGCCCCAGTGATCAAAGCTCCAGCATCTGAAATCTTAAGATTAAGGTATGTTACTGTTCCTTAAAGGGAAAATAAATCCCCCTTTTTGACATGAGCTCCAGATATTCAATTGAGGTCATATTACAAAATGCATAAAAACTATGTGAACTACCAGAAATAATTATATATTTTATTTTACACAGACATATCTGATTCCTGAGATTCAATATATTTCATGACAGTGTATCTGTTTGTCAGTTCCCTGCCTTCCCTAAAGCTGGCCATAGACTCAAAGATCCGCTCGTTTGGTGACATCGCCAAACGAGCGGATCTTTCCCCGATATGCCACTAAACAGCATGGTTATATCGGGGGTAATTCGAACGTTCGGCCGTATGGTTTGTCAAAGTAATAATGCTTTGCTTTTAATATGTGGAATTAAGTATATTTGTGTAAAACATTAGTGATGGGCGAATTTGGGGCGAATTTGCGCGATTCGCCGCCAGCGAATTAATTCGAGAAATGCCCGCGAAAATTCGCCCGAAAAAATTCGCCGGCGTCGAAAAAAAACGCCGGTGCAAATTCGCCCTTCACTATTAAACATACATTTGTATTTATATCGGAGGCTTAGATAATGTATGTATCTTTTCTATATAAGCCCAGTTTATGTCAAAAAAGCAGTATATTTTCTCTTTAACATTTTCTTTCAGTGTTTTTTTTATTTCAGATTATTCGCTCATCCTGCAGGTGCCCCCTACTGTTTATGAAGGGGATTTATATGAAGGGGACTCCCTGTCTCTCAGGTGTCACAGTCGGTCAGGATTTTATACAAGGAATCAAGTATTTTACAAGGACAATAAGATCATTGAGTCTCCAGTCAGTGAGTCTGTGTTACACATAGGAAGAGTGAATGTTACTGCGTCTGGTACATACAAGTGTCAAAAAGAAATATGTTATAACTGCTACACAACTTTATCTCTTTACACAGCCTATCGTACCATCTCAGTCTCAGGTAAGATCTGGTGGAACAGAATGGGGAGTGAGTTGGACAGGAGTGAGGGACAGAAGGTACAACATGATCCCATTCATTCTCATAATAACAGAAAAATCCACAAACACAATGGGGGGAATTCACAAAAGTAGAGGAAGCATTTTTTGGGTGTATAAGTGGTGTTAAAAGGGGTGTAAATTCAATCTCCATATGTACAAGCAGAAATCCTGCAAAATACCAACTCAACTGCCGCTATTCATATTCTGGCGGAAGAAGGACAATTTACAGACAGTTTTGTAAATATGCCAATAAAATGACAAAAATTGAGACATTTTTAATGACATTTTCTCCCGGCATTTTGAAAATGAAGTAAATCTCAGTGTAACTCTGCACTCTGCATTGTTTCCTTCAGTCTCTATTCACCCCACTTGTAGGTGCAGTATGGGGGGGCAACTAATTAGCATATTCATGGGGATCAGCAGCCAATTGTCAGGGTACAAGCCCTGTTTTCTGTATAATCACAAATGAATAACAATAGGTTTATAAACAAGATAAACAATGTATATTATTGTTATATATAAAAGTAGTTTATTGTCAACATAAAATAGGTGATAAAAATATGTTTTTTAATTCACATTTGCATTAGTTGCTATTTCTTTGTTAAATGAATGAGGCAATGTTGGCATTTTGAGTAAGTAAATATATTATTGATCTTTATTTAAAGGTGAAGTAAAGGAACCTTGGGAAATGTTAGTTTTTAACCAGTACAGGACCCCCCATCATGCCCAGAACTACAGAGCTGCCCAGCAGTATTGGCCCCACATGTATCTGCCCCTTCTGTTCCCAGCATTCATCTTGCTGATCAGTGAGCGGCAAATACACACTGGCAGCTAAACTGGGACCTCGGGCTACTGGGCATGTTCCTATGTCAGATAAATAATAGGAAAGGATATATAATAAAGTGAGTGTTCTGCCATATTGGCCTGTTAAAGTGTCAGGGAGTCTCCGAAGGACACAATCATTAGTACGAGACAAATATACAGCAGAGATTCACCTGATGGCTAAAGGGTTTAGGAAGAGCTAAAGACAAATTCGTAAAAAAATTACGATAAAATGTCATTTAAAATTTGCAAAAAAAAATCTGGAAACTATTTTGTTTAAAAGACAAATTCACAGAAGCGGAGATGGAGGTTCGTGAATAAGGCAAGAAATCTGACAATTTTGACTCCACTTTTATTTTGCCTCAATATCACCACTTTTGGCATTAACCAAATGCATTAAAGTCTATGAGTGACAAATTTCTTTTTTTGCAGAGAAACAATTTTTCCCACCCATTGGAATCTATGGGCATCTTTTTTTACGCAGCAAAGCCTGGTGAAAAATTGAGTCTAGTTGTCCAGTCAGAGATCACTGTAGGTTGATTGTTAGGGGTTTGAGCTTTGGAGTAAAATGATTGATGATATTTTATGTGAATAAGCCCTTTAAAAATGGAACCTTCAATAAGCAGAAATTGTCTGCAATCCATGGAAATTATAAATCGATGCTGAGCTAGCACTCCAGGGCCATTGACTATCAGCCTGTACCATAAAATAATATATCCAATTATACAGTCATACAATATCACAGAAAACATACATGTGCAATGGTCAGGCCTCCAGCAATCACATGGTCTTGACAGTGTGACTTCTTCTAGTTCTGTATATAAACTCATATTAAAGGAAAACTATACCCCCCAAACAATGTAGGTCTCTATAAAAAGATATCACATAAAACAGCTCATATGTTAAATCCTGCTTCATGTAAATAAACCATTTTCATAATAATATACTTTTCTAGTAGTATGTGCCATTGGGTAATCATAAATAGAAAATTGCCATTTGAAAAATAAGGGCCGCCCCCTGAGATCGTAGGATTCACTGTGCACACATACATACCAACAAACCATACATGTTAGGTCACATGAGCCAATTAACAGACAGAGATCTGGCTTTTGCTTCAACATTTCTTCCTGTAACAGTTAGAGTTGTAGTATTTCTGGTCAGGTGATCTCTTCCTGTTACAGTTAGAGCTGCAGTATTTCTGGTCAGGTGATCTCTTCCTGTTACAGTTACAGCTGCAGTATTTCTGGTCAGGTGATCTCTTCCTGTTACAGTTAGAGTTGTAGTATTTCTGGTCAGGTGATCTCTGAGACAGCACACAGACCATCACAAAATGGTGGCTCAAGGCAAGAGATGTAAAAGGGCAAGATTTACTTAAATATATAGACCAGTTTGGTAAGATTCTTTAATATGGGTAAGATTCTTTAATATGGCACTTAATATGATGTAAACTATCTGTTGCTTAAGTGTTCATTTTGGGGGTATAGTTTTCCTTTAATGTAGGCGGCTGATAAATATATTCTCCATTTATATTGAATTCCCTTAAAGTTTGGCCACTTGAGGGCTCCTTAGTTTATACAGGAGCTAGACTGCATTTCCTGGGTCAAATCATGGCCCCTAATTATCCTGGGATAATGAACATGATACTGAGGATCTCCCTCCCCATAACACACTTGGGCCAATAGGAAAACATCCCTCCCTTTGGGCATAGGTTACATTTTACACAGTAGGGGGAGTTTACTTTTCTGATAAATATATCATCAGTAGTGATGGGCGAATTTGCGAAACGGCGCCGGCGTCTCGTTTTCGACGCCGGCGCCCGTTTTTGACGCCGGCGTCCATTTTTCCGAAAAATTTTTTTGACGCTGGCGAATTTTTTCCGCAAATTTTCGCGGGCGTTTTGCGAATTTATTCGCTGCTGGCGAATCGCGCTAATTTGCCGCGAATTTGCGCCTGGCGAATAAATTCGCCCATCACTAATCATCAGACCAACAATGGTACTTGGTGCAAATATATTTATATGGGGAAGAAAGATAACAAGATTACTAGGGGTATTTTCCTACCTAATATTGCAATATGGTGGACTTTACCCATTTGAGATTCCCATGGACACAATGTGTGGATGAAATGTTATCATTCAGTAGGTAAATTGTATATCTGCCCTTCCATGGTGGTCCTCAATGAAACCGCTGTCAAAGGAAATCAATGAATTTGATATTAAATGCGTTTAATAGCTCAGTATAATTTCATTCAGCACATTTATACCTTTTCATATTTATCCAATTTTCCTACGGTCTGTGGCACAAGGGCATTTTGTCACCTGCATTTAATCTCCTTCAGAATGTGTGATCCCTTTACATTCATGTAAATTATTGGTTGGAAAAACAAATGCATCTCATAGTAACCTGAAGTTGTGATTTATATTGATGCCACTGTGAAGGGAACTTCCGACATTTCCGCCTGCACTAGTGGAGATTAAACATGGCCGATAAAACATCCTATGTAACAAAGTCAGATATGCTACTACATATTTACTAGGGCATGTGCAAGATGTTATTCTAATGCTCATTAGTGTCAGACAAATGAATATACACACAAAGTTATTTTTATTTAATTTCATTTTATTTTTCTATCTCCTTCTTAATGTTACAGTGCTGTTCAGTACCCCACAAGTAAGTGTGAACCAATATCATTGGAGAGAGGGAGATCCCATGACCTTAACATGTAACACATGGCTCAGCCCACGCAGAGAGACTACAGAGCTACAGTTTGTTTTCTACAGAAATGGGCACAATGTGCAGGGATTCAGTTCATCCAACCAATATGGAGTCCCCTCAGCTCAGCTGGAGGATTCTGGGAATTATGCCTGTGAGGTACAAACTCCAACCGGCAGTGTGAGGAAGAGGAGCAATGTTGAGACTGTTGAGATACAGGGTGAGTAATGATAAATATTATATTATTTGTGCACTAATCAAGCTCCACTCCTTTCCTATAATATGGCTACAGATAACACGTACAGATTTCCACTTACACTGGGTGAATGATATGAGCTCAGTATGGCTACAAATCCTTCAGATGGGGGTCAGTGGCCATAAACAAAATGATTCATGACTTATTGACAGGTACAATGGCAATATAAAAGGCACAGTGGTTTTAAACAACCAGTAATGGCATTAAGTAAGACTTTTTTTTACATATAAAGTGCGTATCTTCTTATTGATTTCCTGTAAATGATTCCTTAGTAGCAAATGTCCTTTTTTTATACAAGAGAAGATTATGTGAATTTTGACCTCTTTAAAAGAATAACCCCTTTAAAAATGGAACCTTCAATAATCAGAAATTGTCTGCAATCAATTGAAATTATAAATTGATGCTGAGCGAGCACTCCAGGGCCATCAGCCTGTACCATCAAATAATATATCCAGTTGTACAGTCATACAATATCACAGAAAACATGCATGTGCAATGGTCAGGCCTCCAGCAACCTCCTTTGCTAGAAATCCTCTAGTAAGTTGAGTGTGTAGCACACCCTTCATTGAGACTAATATGTATATATGTAACTCCAACACACTCACTGACTGTATTAACTTAATTCCCCTTTCACAGTCCCAAAAAGTTGGTACATGTTGGGGCTCAGTAGTTATAGTCATAGTAAAAAGTTTGGGAACCCCTATTCATTCTTTGGAGTTTTGTTTATCATTGGCTGAGCTTTCAAAGTAGCAACTTCCTTTTAATATATAACTTGCCTTATGGAAACAGTAGTATTTAAAAAGTGACTTAAAGTTTATTGGATTAACAGAAAATATGCAATATAACAAAATTAGACAGGTGCATTAATTTGTACACCCCAACAGAGATATTACATCAATACTTAGTTGAGCTCCTTTTGTAAATGTAACAGCCTCTAGACGCCTCCTATAGACTTTGATGAGTGTCTGGATTCTGGATGTGGCTATTTGTGACCATTGGTCCATACAAAATCTCTCCAGTTCAGTTAAATTTGATGGCTGCCGAGCATGGACAGTCTGCTTCAACTCATCCCATAGATTTTCCATGATATTCAAATCTGGGGACTCCAGAATATTGTACTTGTCTCTCTGCATAAATGTCTTTGTAGATTTCCAAGTTTGTTTAGGGTCATTGTCTTGTTGGAATATCCGACCCCTGCAGCGGAACTTCAACTTTGTGACTGATGCTTGAACATTATCCTGAAGAATTTGTCCATATTGGGTTGAATTCATCCGACCCTCGACTTTAACAAAGGCCCCAGTCCCTGAACTAGTCACACAGCCCCTGAACTAACCACACAGCCCCTGAACTAGCCCCACAGCCCCTGAACTAGCCCCACAGCCCCTGAACTAGCCCCACAGCCCCTGAACTAGCCACACAGCCCCTGAACTAGCCACACAGCCCCTGAACTAGCCGCACAGCCCCTGAACTAGCCACACAGCCCCTGAACTAGCCCCACAGCCCCTGAACTAGCCCCACAGCCCCTGAACTAGCCGCACAGCCCCTGAACTAGCCACACAGCCCCTGAACTAGCCACACAGCCCCTGAACTAGCCGCACAGCCCCTGAACTAGCCACACAGCCCCTGAACTAGCCCCACAGCCCCACAGCATGATGGGAACTCCACTAAATGTGACAGTTGGTAGCAGGTGTTTTTCTTGGAATGCCGTGTTCTTCTTCCACCATGTAAAGCGCTTTTTGTAATGAGAAAATAACTCAATTTTTGTCTCATCAGTCCAAAGCTCTTTGTTCCAAAATGCCTGTGTCTTGTGTAAATGAGCTTTTCCATACAACAAGCGAGTGTGTTTGTGTGAGTGCAGAAAGGGCTTCTCATCCCCCTGCCATACACATGTTCTTTGTGCAAAATGTGCTGAATTGTAGAACGATGTACAGATACACCTGCATCTGCAGCAAGATCTTCTTGCAGGTCTTTGGAGATGATCTTTGGCTTGTCTGTAACATTCTCACAATCCTCCGCATATGTCGCGCCTGTATTTTTCTTGGCCTGTCAGACCTGGGTTTTACAGCAACTGTGCCTGTGGCCTTCCATTTCCTCATTTCATTCCTTACAGTTGGAACTGACAGTTTAATAAACCTCTGAGATGCTTTTTGTAGCCTTCCCCTAAACCATGATACTGAACAATCTTTGTTTTCAGATCTTTTGAGAGATGCTTTGAGGATCCCATGCTGTCACTCTTCAGAGGAGAGTCAAACAGAAGCACAACTTGCAATTGGTCACCTTAAATACCTTTTCTTGTGATTGGACACACCTGCATATGTTCAAGTTCAAGACTTAATGAGCTAATCCAACCAATTTGGTGGTTCCAATAATCAGTATCGAGCAGTTACACGCATTTAAATTAGCAAAATTACAAGGGTACCCACATTTTTGCACAGACAGTTTTTCACATTAGATTCAATTTCATACAACTGAATACTGCTTCACTAAAAATCTTTGTTCAGAAATCACCCCAGTACCAGATGTTCCTGGGAAATGAAAGACATACCACTCTTATGTAGGCTGAGAGGGGTTCCCAAACTTTTTCATATAACTGTAGTGTTGCTGTCTCTTCAATTCATCAGCCAACACTGTCCTCTTAGTCATATGTACATCATGCAGAAACACTAGCCTTCCAAGTTGGAATAGTTCAGCAACAACAGGTTAACTACCAAGGATCAATGGATGCACAGGCCCCCAATAGAGTAATAGGTTGACAGTAGTGCTGTGCGGGTTGAGAAATTCTCAACCCATACAGACCCTAACCCACCCCTCCCAACCCCCCTTCCTCCTCTATTAATAGACCTGCACAAGTCTATAAATTAAGCCGCCTGAGCCCGGCAGTGCCAGGTTGTGGGCAGGGAGAGCAGGAGAAGAACTCAACCCGGACCCACTGCAACTCGACCTGCAGGTTTTGGGCACATCACTAGTTGTCAGGCTACTCAGTCTGTGCTCTTAAGTCTCCGGATCACTTGGAGTAGCAGATTTGAGACAATGAAGTCAGTTCTGTTCTATAGTAGCTGTACCTCCCCCCCCCAGACCTCTGTGCAGCCTTTCCGCCTGGGCCTTTCCTGCCAAACTGCCAGACAATCCCCCCCTGCTCCCTTCTTGGCACTGATAACAGCTCTTTTACAGGTACTAGTCCAGTGTTGGGAGGGCAGGGTCAGCTTCTCTCCAGGATCTCCCTGTAGTGGCTTCCCTTGGCTCAGGATCTCTGCTGGTGGCTCTGAACTGGACACAGGGCAACATTTGCTTCAAATCTGTCCAGCTGAGCACAAAACACACATTATCACTTAGTACTGCAACTCTGTCACATTGCATGCTGCTGTCTCTCTCAGCCTTTCTCTGGCTCTGTCTGGCTGCTGCAACAGGGGCTCATTTTATCAGATCTGTCTGTACCTTGTTCATCTGGCTCCAAAGTCAGGAAGTCCCCTGGCTCCTCCTCCTCTCCAAGGGATGCACTGGGGCACCCAGCCAATCGGATGGATCTCTAGCCTGTAACCGGGCAGGATGATGTTACAAATGGAAAAGCAGTGAAAAAGGACTTGTCTGAACCCCATCACTGTGTCTCCTACAGATCCATCTCACTGACTTATCCTAGTTATCAAACAGAGGGGTTTTCTCTTAACTTAGACATCCACTGAGCCACCTGAAATATCTTTGCTCTCTCTGCAATACCCAGTCGATTCAGGGGGTTTGGCAGCACCTAATCAATATGTTTATTATCTGGCTACTAAACTTGTGACTGTAAGGTGGTGAGTTGGCCCTTCCACCCACAACACTGACATTACAGTAAAAGCTCAGGTTGTTGGTTCCAATGAAGCACTAAAGAGTGAATTTTCAACAGCGAAGGCTCCGCCAAACTTCATGCCACTTCACCGGGGAAACTTCATTACTACTACTCTAATTCACTAAAATCCGAATGCTGGCGATGTTTTGTTAGTGTTAATTCATCAGTGCGAGAATTTCATAGTGACCTTTGTCTAGTGGTCACTTCTGCCTAGCGAAACTTTGTTAGTACTCTTATTCTTAGGTCAATTTGAATAGGGCAGGTATAGATAGTGATGGGCGAATAAATTTGCCAGGTGTTAATTCATGGTGAATTTTTGCCACCAGATAATAAATTTGAGAAACTTCTGTGAACATTCTCCATCAAAAAATCCATCGCGCGTCAGATCTGTTGATTGTGTCAAAATTGCTGCACATCAAAATTATTCAGATGCCCATTAACTTTAATGCGCTTGGACCAATTAGTCGTTCGTATAAAAATTGTCACTCGTGTCAATTCACGCGCATCAAAATTATTTTGACGCCCGTTGACTTCAATGCGTTTGAGAATTTTGAGCCCTTTTGGCCCAGATTTTCCCATTACTACACATAGGTCATATAAACATATATATTTATTAGAGATGTTGGTGCAAATGCTTGAAGTGGCCACTTATTATTACACATGTCCAAGGAAGCTAAATAAAGACAAAAGAGATCCACTAATGTCCTGGATATGAGCCCACCCTAAAACAAATGCGGCATGCTCTCTGTCTACAATGAATAGAGGAGTTTTTTTAAACTCTAATCTATTTAAACCAGTTAATGAATAGACTGAGTGACCCTATACTAAAAAATAATTTGATAGATACTTATAAGACATTCCACCATGTTACTCTAGAAATGTGGAATTACATCCTAGAAACACATGCAATTAGTTAATTGGCTCCAAGGACAAATCAAATTATACAATTTTGATATTTTATAGAAAATACCTACTGTAAACTCTCATATTTATCTATGGAGTCAAATCCTGATTCAGGAGTCTTCATGTCCTTAGTGAGTCCTCATCATGAAATACATCATAGTGGGACCTACTCTACCTGAGTATAAGAACACACATTTTCCCAAAGTAAAAAACTATAGCCTCACCAGCCCTTCATACTTTCTGGAAGAACTACCTGATATTATCCAATATTCTATTGACCCTTTGGTACATTGTGTCGTGATCTACAGGAAACATTGGGGCTACACTACTTCTCCCACACTTACATAATACCAGCCTCTTCTCACTATGATGGATCAGCTCTTTTTAAGCAATAAATATCATAGGGATGGCTTCTCATCATCAGTAATTGTTTTGCATTTATTTTATCATTAAATATCATTCACTTTTTTATGCCAGAACTCTTCAGTCTCCCACAAATAAAAGTGAGCTCTGATCAGGTGACAGAAGGAGATCACATGACCATAACATGTGACACAAAGCTCAGCCCACACAGAGAGACTACAGAGCTACAGTTTGTTTTCTACAGAAATGGGCACAATGTGCAGGGATTCAGTTCATCCAACCAATATGGAGTCCCCTCAGCTCAGCTGGAGGATTCTGGGAATTATACCTGTGAGGTACAAACTCCAACCGGCAGTGTGAGGAAGAGGAGCAACATGACACATATCCTTATACAGGGTGAGCAAAAATGTTATTTATCCATTAATTAAGTTAACAAAGTGCAACACATATAATTCTACATTTCCAATACATTTCATCATACGTACATAAGTGCCTCAATAGACAGTATTAATAAGCCCTCTCCATTGTGCTTCATTGTATTGCATTCATAAATGACCCTTTAGACCCTCAGCCAGTGACTAAGTATTAAAGGACAGTACAGGTGTGTAAACTGTTATCGAGAATACTTGGGATCTGGGGCTTTCTGAATAATGGATCTTTCTGTAATTTGGATCTCCATTCTATAAGTGTATTAGAAAATCATATAAACATTAAATAAACCCAATAGGCTGGTTTTGCTTCCAATAAGGATTAATTATATCTTTGTTGGGATCAAGTACAACCTACTGTTTTATTATTACACAGAAAAAAATAATAATTGTTAAAGATATGGACTATTTGGATAAAATGGAGTCCATGGGAGATGACCTTTCTGTAATTCAGAGCTTTCTGGATAACTGGTTTCCGGATCCCATACCTGTAGTAAAAGACTAGTTGTCTTCCTCAGATTGATTTGATTTCTTGAAGACTTGTATAAGTGGCACTTGCTTCCTAACTGCTAAAGGAACTGTAGGATTCATGTGTATGTGTGTGCACTGTGAGGGTGCCCAAGAATAGGATTCAAACCACTTTTGATCCTGGGTTCCTGTCCTGCTTTCTCCCAGCCTTGATTCCTGCTCCCTACCTGTGATTCCTGTTACCTGCTTGTGTTATTGAACTTTGCCTGGACTTTGCCATCTGATCTGCCTGCCCTCGTTAACTCCTCGATTCTGCTTAACCCTTCGGATACCGCAACCTTGCTCCCACTAGAGGGCTTCCTCCATGATCCAGACTACCTCCCTGGAGGTAGCTCCCGGCTCCCTGACACAAAAAAACCTTAGAAAAGTAATGGGGAAGGTCCCCATAGGCTAACATTGTACCTGGGTAGGTTTAAAGGGGACCCGTCACCCAAAAAAATTATTCAAAATCCTATTTTATCACATTAGTCAAGCAAAATGAACTTTAATTACACAATATAAATTATTTGAATCTTGTTTCCTTCAGTCTGGGAATTCAAAATGACAGCAAGCAGGCAGCAGCCATTTTGTGGACACTGTTATTAAGACAAGCCTTGCATCATCTCAAAATCTTGTCTGTGCACCAGAATGGGGGACCTGATGTCCATTCCCATGCCCTGGTTACACAATTAAATGGTAAAGAGAACAGGGGAATGTGGGGAGAGCAGTGAAATCTAGGAAGTGCTGAATGGAAAGTGAAAGTAATTGCCTGCCCCGCCTCTATGCCCATGGCATAGAGGAGGGGCAGACAATATTTGATTGACAGCTGAGATTTTTAAATGAGCTTACAACGGCCATGAATGCTTTAATAAAAAATAGAAATTGGATTTCATGTTTAATTTGAAAAGGACTTTTAATATACAGATTTATGTGTCTGGGTGACAGGTCCACTTTAAACTACCAAAGTATGTAGTCGAAGTTTTTTTTAAAGAGACAGCACTTCGACTATCGAATGGTCGAATAGTCAAGCGATTTTTAGTTCAAATCAATAGTCGAAGTACCCAAAAAAATACTTCTAAATTCAACGTTTTTTTACTTCGAATCTTATACTCGAGCTTAGTAAATGTGCTCCATACAGTATATAATTCTACATTTGCAATATATTTCATCAAAATAAAACAAGTACCATTATAAATAGCATTATTATGTTCTTTCCATTGCATTCCATTTTAAAGCATTCATATCTGACCCTTCTAGACTCCTCAGCCAGCGGCTAAATATAAAAGAATAACATAAGTGGTGGTTCCTAACTGCTGAAGAGCTAAAATCGGTAGAATGAATGTGCATTTGCATGCATGAAATGATGCCTTCCCTACTACAAATAATGTGCACACTCCTGAACATCAGGGTTAGGATCAGAACAGGAAAGAAAGATCTGTGTATCATCTTTATAAAGGTAATTGGAGAAGCTGAAAGATGTGACAAGGTCACCATGATAGAGAATATAAGGAGAAAACAGAAGAGACTCCAGGACAGGCATTTGAGGCAAACCAAGATCAGGTTCAGAGGTATTGACAGAAACTGTTACACTAAAGGCATGATTAGAGAGATAGACTGACAGCCATAATAAAATAGAACCACTGAGCATTTGGAAGTATTTTAAAAGTAGACATTGGTCACCTGTATCTAATGTTGAAGAGAGATCCAGGAGTATGAGCATTAAATAGTGTCCCTGGTCCTTAGCAACATGGATATCATTGATGACTTTTGTTACAGCCATTTTAGTGGAGGACGTGTGAGGAAACCCAACTGAAACGGCTAAAATAGATGGTTAGTGTGCAAGAAATTCAGTCCAATGTACCTGATTTTTCACACAAGAAGAACACATGACCATAAAATGTGACAAAATTGCCATTTTGAGAATTGTTCGGGATGTGAAACTAAATTACTATTTATGGGCAATAAATATCATTGGGGTGGCTACTCACCATCAGTGATTGTTTATATAATTATTGTATACTATAATTAAATATCACTTTTTTTATGCTAGAACTTTTCAGTTCTCCACAATTAAAAGTGAGTGCAGACAGAAGACAGAAGCCAAAGACATGTCCGTAACATGTGACACAAAGCTCAGCCCACACAGAGAGACTACAGAGCTACAGTTTGTTTTCTACAGAAATGGGCACAATGTGCAGGGATTCAGTTCATCCAACCAATATGGAGTCCCCTCAGCTCAGCTGGAGGATTCTGGGAATTATACCTGTGAAGTACAAACTCCAACCGGCAGTGTGAGGAAGAGGAGCAATGTGATACATATGCTGATAAAGGGTGAGCAATCTGTAATGGTCAATATCTTATTTCTCATTTTATTTAGTTAACAAATTAAGAGCACATACAGTATTTCAGTGCTGTTCAAATGACCCTTGTGTACCCCCCCCCACGAAAGTCTGCCTGCTGTGACTGCTTCCCTTGTATACTCTTCTAAATCTATCAGTACTGAAATTAACTGGCCTGTGCATTGTGTAACCCTCAAATTCAGACAGTAAAATCCTGCATTGTTCACACCTGTAATCCACCTCCCCTCCCAAATTGCTCACACCTGTAACATCTCTATTGTTCATGCCCCTAAAGCCCTGTACTGTTCACACATGTAAAGACCTGGACTGTTCACACCTCAGACCCAGACTGTAAGTGCCTACATTATGATTATGAAGATTTTCATTAATCAAGGGCATGATATATCTTGTATAAGTAATTCTAGAGCAACTGGACTTGCTGAGTAATCATTGAAGATGTTTCACTAATCATCCGAGCAGCTTCTTCAGTTCCGCTCATCATATAAACTCTTCCACTAATCCAATCACAATGGCACATTGTAACTCTTCAGAGAGGCGACACCTGAAACTCACAGAGGTGTGATTCTATGGGGTTACTGTGATAGGATTGCCAAGGTATCATGCAACTCTTAGAAACAGGTGTTACTTGTGAGAGTTGCATGAATGGACATGTAAAGTGTTCTGAAACCACCAGGGGGTATAAATGTTAGAACAGCACTGGATGTAGCAGACATGTGGTGTCGAAGGCCCCCACCTCTGTTCAGGGATGGTTTCTCCACCCTGACATGCATCGCCTATTTCATGCCTCATTCAAATCAGGTGCCTTCTTTATCCAAGATTTGGACATTGTTATCTTCAATGGAGTGATCCTTGTCTTAAAGGTGTAGAAAGACAGCTGAGTCTTGCCCTGTAGAGTTCTCCCTCCTATGCTGAGCCATTTGCTTGGTGAGCAGTTGCTTCATCTCCCAAATGTACTGACCTATACATTGGGGAGATAAAGCAACTGCTCAGCAAGCAAATGGCTCAGCATAGGAGGGAGAACTCTACAGGGCAAGACTCAGCTGTCTTTCTACACCTTAAAGACAAGCGACACTCCTTTGAAAATAACAATGTCCCGAACCTCAGCGTTTGCCAGTGAAACCTTGAGACCTGAGAGGCAGGTTTATCATAACAAAACAGACGTTGTATTGGCTGAGCAGGGTTTGCAATAACACAGGGATTCACTATCTCTTACAAGATCAGTTTCTGAACTTATGACAGAACTTATACGTTTTTATTTGTGCCTGTAGTATATAAAAAGTTCATTTTATACTGAATGTGTTCAATGTTCTTGATTTTACACCCACAATAACAATTTCAAGCAAAGGTTGAGCTAAGGTAAGTCCTAGCCATATTTAAAACATCTGCAGTATATCAATTTGTTCACAGCATATAAGTGAAGCAGTGAAGGCCGAACACACCTAAATATATGGAGAACATTTCATGAATGTTATTAGTAATACGTAATAATTATAATACCTAATACTAGTATACCTAATATTATTTGACTTATTTTTGTCCTAAACAGGATCTCTGCAAAATACAGTGAGATTGGCATTGTCGGCAGTTATCTTCATTATTATATTATTATTTGTCTTCTACCACAAAAAGATGATGGAAGTAACTTATTCCCAGGAGACAGAAAAGAATAAAGGAGAGATCAGGAATGAGGGAGAATGTTCTACATAGTGTGTGTCATGTCTATGACGCTATCAATGTTCTTCAGACAATCTGCACCATTCCCATGAAGATGCTCCTCATCAAATGTTCAGTTACAATAGAACCAGGAATACTCTTATAGTAGCATGTATGTTATAGAACCAGCATATTCTGCAGAACTCTCCAATTCTAACTTACATATTTCAGTTGGATTTTTATAAGAAGATAAATCTGATAGTTGTCTTTTTGCTTCTGTTAGATAATCATTTTTATTTCGAATAACAATTTGGCCTCCTTTATTGGCTTTTCTGATGACATGTTTATTATGTGATCTCTTAAATAAACTGGATAAAAGTTTGATTTTGGTTTGAATTTGTTTTCAATTATCTCACATGCTACTCTGCCTGAGTCTGGATCAGTATATCGGTGTAAATTTTGTAAATGAATAATAGATTTCAAGTCCTTAAAATTAGGAAAATTGGATTGTTTAAATTCAAAATTAATAGCTCAAAAGATGAAAGGCGTCACTCTGGTTAGATAAAAAGGTGGTTTATTCCAACAGGTCACTGACCCATAACACCTGATGGCGAACCAGGAATACTCTTATAGTAGCATGTATGTTATAGAACCAGCATATTCTGCAGAAAATACATTAACACCTGGATAAAACAAACAATATGATACTTTCTTCATCAGGGTCATATTTCATCTAATTTGATGTTACAGAGTCCTTGCTTGCTAAAGATCAAAGATACTGAATACATTGTAAATCCTAAATTCAATATGGAGGGTTAGGGTTAGGATGAGGCTCTACCAATGGTTGAATATTTGAAAAAATAGTTATGAAAAGTAAGAATCAATAGGATCATCAGGATAAGCTTAACGATTTCCCAGTTGGGTCCGGGTGCTCATGCCCCAGACCTTCAGCATAGGGGAGTAATTCACGGCAATTCAAAAACAGGCAGGCACCACTCCGGAACACCCATCAAACAAATAGTAGAATGCAAGAGCCAAAGTTAAAAAATACAAATATTTCTTTATTTTACATTATGTCTTAAAAGATAAAGACTTACGCGTTTCTTGTCATCCAGGGACACTTAATCATAGGCTAATTTTCTTTAGGTACGAACAAAGTATTTAAAGGAAAGGGAGCCAATAGGAAATCACTTAGGCGGAGTTAGTAAAATTACCTAAAACATTGTTGTCTCTAGTGGCCAATATGTAGAATACACAGTATCATTTGTTACAAAATAATGCATTTCCACAATAGTATATATTCATTGTATGCAAAATAATTTAGATACATAATGTAAAAAGTTTTTGTATAAGTATGATCAATATGATTATATAAATATATAAATAAATACAATATATAAATAGATATAACAATATATATATAAATAGGGTTCATTAGATGAAGCAAGAGATATCAAATTCAAAATTTAACCCTAATGGTTGTCTGGTTGCTAGGTGAAAATTCCATTTAGCTTCTTTTTTTAGAAGATCTGAAGTTCTACTTCCTCCTCGAATATTTGGAACAATTTTATCTATGGCTATTACCCTTAAAAAAGACAAATTTGTTATTGCAATCCGCAAAATGTTTTGCTACAGGAGTTACGCATGTTTCTTTTGAAATATTAAGTATATGCTCTCTAATCCTATCTTTCAGTTTGTAGGCCAGTTTGGCCTACATATTGTTTTTGGCATTTAGTGCATGTTAATAAATAAATTACGTTCTTGGTATTGCAATTGATGTAGTGTTGTATGTTATAAATTTTATTTGTGGTGGAGGAAGTAAAAACTGATGTTTTATTTGAAAACAACCTTTTGTTTGTAACCATGTATTTATTTTTGTTCTTGAAATTCAATAAAACTGGTTGTAAGTTTATTCTCTATGGTTTCTGTTCTCCTAGGGACAAATTTGTGTCCTTGTTCGAGGATCTGTTTTAGTATAGGGTCAGTTTCTAGAATCACTAGGTTCTTCTGGACAATGTTTCTTATTTGATTAAATTGGGGGCTATATGTTAGTATGCATTATAAAGTCCCAGTGTTTTCTTTCATTTTGTGAAGATCTCTCTTAATTGTGTTAGAATTATTCGAGGTTATTGCTCTATCTATTAAATAATTCTTCTCTATTAATTTTTGCTGATCTCTCAAAAGCTCTATCCAAAATGTTTTTGTTATAACCTCTTTGTAATAGGAAGAACTTTGGATTTAGCAATAAATTCATCATCTTTTGTACAAATACGACATAGTCGCAAAAATTGACTACATGGTATATTTTTGGTTAAATGTTTTGACTTCACATTAAGAATAGTGTTCACTGAACATGGTTTTCTATAGATCGTAGTAGCTATAGTTATTTTCAGTGTAAAGAGTAATGTCCAAAAAATTTATGGACTTATGGAAATTTATTTCATTCGTGAACTGTAAATTCAAATTGTTGTGATTAAGATAGGAAAGAAATTCTGTGAATGTCTCATGTGTGCCCGGCCAAATTATTATAATATCATCTATGAAATGACCATAGTATTGTATATATCCAGAATAAGGATTTTCATCTTGAAAAATATAAATTTCTTCCCACTATCCTAAAAAAAGATTAGCGTAGGATGGTGCGAGCTTCAAACCCATAGCTGTGCCACAGCATTGCAAATAGTATTCATCATTAAAGAGAAGGAAATTATGTGTAAGCAAGAAGTGGATAGCTTGTAACATGAAAGAAATTAAATTGGTATTGTATGAACTATGATGTTTAAGATGATATTCAATTGCAATCAAACCCAAATTATGTGGAATACATGAGTATAAAGATACCACATTAACAGAGGCCCATTTAAAGGAAGCATCCCACTGGAATGTGCTTAAGGCATGTATAACATGACCGCTATCCTTCAAATAACTAGGTAATTTAAGTACTTAGGGTTGCAAGAAATGGTCTATATATTCACATACGTTTTCTCCCAGTGAACCAATACCAGCTATAATTGGGCGACCTACCGGTGGTCTATTGGATTTATGTGTTTTTGGGAAATAATGAAAAGTTGCTGTTTTGGGGGTTTTGGCCTTGAGGAAAGTGGCAGTGGTCTCATCTATGATATTAAATTGTAAGGCAGTTAACAATAAACTCTCCAATTCTACCTTAAATATTTCAGCTGGATTTTTGTTTAACTTTTTATAAGAAGATAAATCTGATAGTTGTCTTTTTGCTTCTGTTAGATAATCATTTTTATTTAGAATAACAATTTGGCCTCCTTTAATGGCTTTTCTGATGACATGTTTATTATGTGATCTCTTAAATAAACTGGATAAAAGTTTGATTTTGGTTTGAATTTGTTTTCAATTATCTCTGCCTGAGTCTGGAGTCTGGATCAGTATATCGGTGTAAATTTTGTAAATGAATAATAGATTTCAACTCCTTAAAATTAGGAAAATTGGATTGTTTAAATTCAAAATTAATAGCTCAAAAGATGAAAGGCAGCACTCCGGTTAGATAAAAAGGTGGTTTATTCCAACAGGTCACTGACCCATAACACCTAATGCATTTTTGGAGTGACTCCCTTAATCATAGGCTAAGGGAGTCACTCCCAAAATGCGTCAGGTGTTATGGGTCAGTGACCTGTTGGAATAAACCACCTCTTTTATCTAGCCAGAGTGCTGCCTTTCATCTTTTGAGCTATTATGATTTCAGTGGGGACGCTGATGGCAGAGCACCCGGACTATTTCAACTAAACAATGGAGCTACACTAATTGGAACACACAGGAGGTGAGTTTGGAGTGTCCTATTTTTCTTTTTCAAATTCAAAATTAGGTTCAATTCTCAGTTTTTTAGGTTCACCCATGTCTTCACTAAAGAAGTGTTCTTTTAGCAAAATCTTTCGAACAAATCTATTGATATGAATTACTGTATCAAACAAATAGGCAATAGGTTAAAGCTTTCTCTAAGATGTTCAGTTCTTTTTTAGTTAAAGTTCTGTCAGAAAGGTTTAAAACCTTTTGTTCCTCTCTCTCATTGGGTATTTCGATGTTCTCATTCTTTCGTCTTCCTCTCCTGAATTGCTGAATTGCTGGAAAGGAAATTTCTTTTGTTCCTCCATTTGTTCTTTTTTCCATACATGTTTTTTGCAGGATAAAAGGATTCAGAGGACATCTCGCGTTCTGAGAAAACGTCTCGGGTGTATGTATTTCATTTTCCCTATGAAGACAAAGGAGAGGAGGAGCAGCCACCATTACCCATTTCTTCAAAACTATCATAGTCAGCACCAGAAAAGCTGACATGTTTATCTTTGGGGGTCTTTAATATATATTTCTGAGAATTGAATCTTTTTTGATCTGTTATATGATTTCCTATATTTTTAACCTATTCTAGACCAATAATAAACTGTATTTAACTCAATTTTATGTTGTTTAAATATATTGGTTTTTATGTCCATTGATTATTTTTCCATTTCATCGACTTTTTGATTCAAATTATCAGTGAATTTCAAATGTTCTTGTTGTTCTTTAGAACCAGAGTATTAATTTTTTAATCAGCGCTAAAAAAGTAACCCCCCCACACACAAGTTATAAAAAGCTATTGATGGTCAGGGCCCCCTGATAAGTTAAAAAAAAAAACATGTGTGCCAGGGCCCCCATAAAAGTTAAAAAAAATTGGGACCCCAAAGAATAGTTTTTGAAAAAACATTGGCGCAAGGGCCCCCTGTACAAGTTAAAAAAATTGGGCCCCAAAAAATATTTTTTAAAAAAACATTGGCGCCAAGGCCCCCCTTACAAGTTAAAAAAAATTGGGAAGGGTCAAATCTGTGAATTGAGGTGTTGTTAAACTACACTTTTTTACAGGGGACCCTGTGGTCATGGTAACCACAGAGTGAACCCCTCTGTCTTCTTCTGTCTGTACTGCAACTCCCAGAATCCCCTGTCCCCCAAGAAGATAAAATAAGTTTTAGTGAAAGCCTCTCGCAGACAAAACAACCCCGCAGTGGGCTCACTTACCAGATACTTCCCGTTGGGGTAGAACTTGCAGAGCTGATTAGAAAGCTTAAACACTTCAGAGAAATTCATTGTCTTCCCACAGTGACATTTAGTAAACTGTCAATCAATCACCGGGAGATTGGTGTGAGTAACACGCCAACGGCGGGTCAGAATTACGTCTAATAGGATTTGACGACTATGACAGGGGGTGGCGCTACCTCAGTAGTAGGGCGGAGCTTCACTGACAGACAGAGCAAAGCGGCCTATAGGAAACACAAAGATGGAAGGCTACACTAAATGGGCGGAATCAAGAGGTCTTTCTTATTATTGCAAAAGGTTAGAGGGGCGTGTGCATAGCTTGGAAGTAGGCGGGTTGATAATACATAACGGAATGGAAGGACTCTTTTGGCGCTGAGCTGTGGGATTATATATGGCAGCTGGTAAGCGCAAATAACACAACGGGTAGGCGGAAAAGTGCAGCACTGCGGGCCCCCCTTCAAGCCCGGGCCCGGGACACTTGTCCCCCCTGTCGCCCCCTGATGGCGGCCCTGTGTCCCCTCACAAGCACCTTTTTTCCAGAGAAAACAACCCCAACCTTGTCAGTCTCCCCTCATAATTTAACTCTTCCCTCCCTCTAACCAGTTTAGTTGCACTTAGTCTCTGCACTCTCTCCAGCTCATTTATATCCCTCTTAAGGACTGGAGTCCAAAACTGCCCCCATACTCCAGATGAGGCCTCACCAGGGACCTATAAAGAGACACAATTATGTTTCATCCCTTGAGTTAATGCCCTTTTTTATACAAGAACTTTATTTGCTTTAGTAGCCACAGAATGACACTGCCCAGAACAGTGTTATCTACAAAAAAAACCTTCGCAGATAAGGAAAACTCCCAACACACTGCCATTTAGTGCCTTCAGAAAGAAACTTTGTTTTGAATTGTTTCATAATTATTTAATGATGGATTAATATTTTGTTCATGTAACAGAGATGTTCAGTTCTCCACAAATAAAAGTGAGTCCAGATCAGGTGACAGTAGGAGATCACATGACTACAACATGTGACACAAAGCTCAGCCCACACAGAGAGACTACAGAGCTACAGTTTGTTTTCAACAGAAATGGGCACAATGTGCAGGGATTCAGTTCATCCAACCAATATGGAGTCCCCTCAGCTCAGCTGGAGGATTCTGGGAATTATACCTGTGAGGTACAAACTCCAACCGGCAGCGTGAGGAAGAGGAGCAATATGGTGAACTTTTGGATTCAGGGTAAGTGGGGTGTGTTATTTATTTCTCATTTAATCAAGTTGTATGTTACTTTATCACAGCCCAATATCCATGTCTTTAAATCTTGCAAAATATAACTTCACAAGTCCACAATTGATGAAATCATTAAATATATATACTATATATCAGTCTGCTTAGATGGAGGTTTCATGTGTACTCATATGATTAGCAGCCACATACTTCACGCATCCCATGATTTGTACATGCAGGTTAGGGAACAGAAGGAGGCACAAGAAGCATTGGGATCCAATATTTGCTGCTTGACTTTGGCCTGGTGGTGATCTGTGCAGAGAGCAATGGAACAATAGCACTGTCACGAATCGGCACCCAGAATCCAGAACCAATGCTAAGCTCTCTGGTCTTGGCTCTTGCTTCTGCCTTTCACCTTCGGGAGGAGCCCTCGGCTAATCGGATGCCGGCAGGTCTTATTAAGAGAGGAGCCAAGCGAAGGTTCTGGACGAGCAGTGGGGCACGATTGTAAAGCAAAGTCTTTGGGCAGAAGGTCACAGTTCAAGGCTGAGACAAAATCGTAGTCAAACAGGCCGGGTCGGTGTGGGCAGAATTCTAGCGGAGTCAGACAGGCAAGGGTCAAAGCTGGGAGATCAATCAAGAGTTTGTCCAAATAGGCACAGGTCAGGTTACATAGAGTAGAATAGTTGGATTACCAGGCAGGGTTCAGGATCACAGAAGTTGGCGTAGTCAATCAGGCAGGGGTTACGACAGAAATCAGAATAATACAGGAATAGCACCCAGGAACTCACTAGGATGAACCAATAACGGGCAAAGAATCAAACGGCAAGTCCCATTAAAGAGTGTTTGAATTTCCCACTATTGTGCGCTGACTTCATCACGCCAGCGTCAATGCGCCTATAAGAAGCGGAGATTTGCGCCACGCGCGCCCTAAGGAACTGCCATTTGCACCGAAGAGGAGCGGGCATCCCTGGCGGCCCACTAGACCACCAGGGTAAGTCTTCACAAGCACCAATTCTCTTTAAATGATATCCTGGATTTCACTTTAATTGTTTTGGCGTCTACAGAAGTCAAGTGGGTGGATTTGGAGATGGTTGATGTTTTTAAGATGTTAGTGGAACTATACTGCTCTATATATTACAGCCATATTTCCCATGTGTGTAACCCTTTTTTTCAGCAAAGGTAGAGCTGAGGTAGGCCCTAGCCATATCTGAACGGTCTAGAAGAAGAAGAGCCTTCAAGCAATCAGATGTGGCATAGCAAGTGTTTTTTCATTACAAGTTTTTAAAAGAAACACCAAACTGTGTAAGAGGAAACAAAACTATACTGAAAGGAAGACACATACAGTGTATAGCATTTAGGTGTGGGTCCCAAGATGTGAGGATCATATAAACTTCTTTTAGGCCCCAACAGGGTGCAAATAATTCTGCAGTATATGAGTTTGTTCACAGGGTGAAGCAGTGAAGGCCGAACACATAGTTCCAGTTCATTCAGGTTTTTCATGTATTGTATATCCATCTTAATGTTGAATGATGTGTGTATTCCAGCTCAGATGTCACACTCAATATTCAGTGTTACTTATGTTCTGTCTTGTCAGTATTTACTGTTACCAATTGTGTGATCAGTGTGTTACATGTTATTAGTGTGAAATATTGTTGCTCTGGGTCTTTTTACTCAACCAGCACTTTGTGACAACATTATTGTGTTATAATACACAAAAGCCATGAATATCTTGTAAATTATATCCTTATAAACGGTGAGTAGTGATGTCATCAGTTATAAACGGTGAGTAGTGATGTCATTTCTGTCACATGACTCACTAAAATTTGTGTATTATAATAAATAAAGTACCCCCAGTTGCAAAATATGAGGATATTATAAGTTACCTCGGAGTTCCATGACCTGTATAAAAACACTCGGCCTTCGGCCTCGTACTTTTATATGGTCATGAAACTCCTCGGTAACTTATAATATCCTTATATTTTACAAGAGGGGGTACTTTATTCACTATATTATTGTGTTAGAAGGTTCTCACAAGAAAAGCCACCCACTGTCACTGGACATTCAGTAGAGGTCCCATTAGAGACACCCAAAGAGACAATTGTACCTATTAATGGAATCAAGGATCTATGGATATTGAGCATTGAACCCAAATATTTCTTTATTTATTTCTGATAAAGTCAAACAATTGTATTCCATTTACTAATCAGCACTCTAGTTTATTCCTAAAAACCTTAACTACGCTGGAGTTCTAGGAAAAACAAAAACCAAAGTGTGAAAAAACAGAAACATGTTATTTTGCACTTTACAGAGGTTATTACACTTAGGGGGCAAATTCACTAAAATTCGCCAGCGCTGGCTTCGCGCAGATCGCAACACTTTGCCAGGCATAAATTCGCCTGGGCAACGGTAATTCACGAAGATCCGAAGTTGAGCACAGGGTTCCGAACGCTTGCGAAGTTGCGTTAGCGAAAATACGATAAGCAGTTTGAAGTTACATTAGCAATGCCTAATTAGCATACGGCGTGCAGTTAAAGTACAATGGCGTATATGCTGCAGCAAATACATTACACTACACAAGTCCAGGGAACCTTAATAAAATTATATAAAGTTGTTATATTGCCCTACACATGTTCCCAGTGTATAGTTTAGGTGCAAATATAGGGGGGACGGAGGGTACCCAAAAAAAAATTTACGATCTTTTCCAGCCTATCACCCTGTAAATGAGACACCAGCGTTTTTTGGGACTTAGAAAAATTTTCAACTTTTTTTGGACCAAGTCCTTTCTACTCTATTGCACTTCGTCTGGTCTGAGGTGGTGAAGGCAAGTCTGGCGATAGAGGTAACGGTCAGTAAAATCAAAAACTTCGTGAATTAGTAGTTACGTCCATTCGCCAGTGAGAAAATTCACCTGGCGTTAGAGTGCGAAGTTGCACCAGAGTCTATCTCCTTCACTAGCGAATTTACGCCCCTTAGTAAATCGGCGAAGTGTCAAAATGAAGTAACGCTGGTGAATTTTCGCCCTTTAGTAAATTTCCCCCTTTAAGCGATATCGACACAATCCTATAAAAATCATAGGAACGTGTCAATATCAAGTAGTTGCTGCACCTGGAATAGTTTCCCTCAAAGCCTCCATCAAAGCCGCCCCCAGCCCCGTGAACCTTTGCACAGCCAACTCTCTGACACAGTTACTAATATTCTGCCTGTGACGCTGGGGGCGGAGCGATCCTTTCATAGGCTGGAGTCCTGTTTTCATTCGTAATTAACCTATGGAAGGATCTTGCCACCCCCAGCCTAGCGTCACTGAAACAGCACAGCAGATCTTTTAGCAGCGTCAGAGGGTCGGGTCAATGGAGGTCCGTGGGGCTGGGGGAGGCTTTGAGGGGAACTATTCTGGGTGCAGCGACTACTTGATTCTGACACGTTCCTATGATTTTAATAGGAATGTGTTGGTGTCACTTTAAATATGGAATTTAAAAATATTTCGTTTCATTTTAATAAAAAAAACAGGAAGTTCAATATCAACTTCTCATTTTTTAATAATAAGACAGTGGTCAGTCTATGCTGGTAACAAACACCATGACAGCCCTCGTACTGATGCCTTTACTCTGTAAGTACCATTTATTCCATTAGTCTCTTATCAGCTGAATGTACCACAATATGTTCCTATAATGATTTATTTCTCCAGTATAAGGGATCCCAGACACATGTACTGATAGAACAGGAGCTTCTGTATATAACCGGCAGCTGGGGGAACCTATTTATTATTATTTCATATCAAACTGAGATACCTCCCTCCATTGTAGGGATGTAAAATTGGCAATATCTGCACATTGGATTGTGGGATATTATGGAGTAACTCCTGCTCCTGTTATAATTTACTCTATTGAAGCAGAAAGCTGCCCATGTGTATCTATTAATGATGAGGGAAGGCAAGTAGATAGGGGTTGGGAGCAAATATTTAGGGGGACTTGGCAGGCACGTTTCAGGGGCTGCTGCCGCCTGAGGCAGCAGCCCCAAAGCCGCCCCTCCTCCTGCTCCGCTCTTCTAACTACCAGCGTCGGAGCGGCTGGAGGAGGGGCCGCATTGCTAGTGCAGTGAGCGCTATTGCGCTCGCTGCGCTAGAAGAGCCGAATTTCCGTTTTAAAAAACGGAAATTCGGCTCTTAAAGTTACCAGAGGCGGCTTTTTGCCGCCCCTGATAACTGGCCGCTCCGTGCCGCCTGAGGCAAGATTCTCACCTTGCCTCATGGCCGGAGCGGCCCTGGGACTTGGCATAAGTGAGAGAAAGAAGAAGGACATGGAGTGAATGAGTTTAGGAATAGTATGAATAGAACTGTATGTCTCCATGTCATGTTTATGTGCCGTGTGGCAATGGGAAGAGATGAGTCAGAAGCCACTGAGGAATCTTATCTCACTGGTACAGGAGCCCAAAAATCTCTGCCTAAAGCATTAGATGGTGGGTAAGGGGATGGGGAGGTATGAGAGAGGGACACACAACTGAGGATCTCTGAGCTATTCCTGTGCACTATAATATTATATAGAGACAACAGGGCACACAAAAATACTTTGATACAAAATTATTTATTTACATGAAAAAGCAACATGTGTCCACCCCCACTAAATTGGGGGCTCTTCGTCAGGGACACAGTAAAAAAAAAGCAGGCCATTTTGTATCAAAGTATTTTTGAGTACTTTTAAATTTTCTATATAATATTGTATTTCCTTGGGGCTCTGCCTGGGGGCCCAGCAGTGAACATCACATATCAACCCTGAGAATTAACAGGGAGGGAATCACCAATCACACGTCTTCTTTTCCGTCCTCAGACCCCCTGGCCCATCCTTACTAAGGGGCCAATTCACTTACTTCGAGTGAAGGATTCGAAGTAAAAAAAACTTCGAATTTCAAAGTTTTTTTTGGGCTACTTCGACCATCGAATGGGCTACTTCGCCCTTGACTATGACTTCGAACTAAAAATGGTTCAACTATTCGACTATTCGATAGTCGAAGTACTGTCTCTTTAAGAAAAAACTTTCGACCCCCTAGTTCGCCATCTAAAAGCTACCGAAGTCAATGTTAGCCTATGGGGAAGGTCCCCATAGGCTTTCCTAAGTTTTTTTGGTCGAAGGATATTCCTTCGATCGTTGGATTAAAATCCTTCAAATCGTTCGATTCAAAGGATTTAATCGTTCGATTGAAGGATTATTCCTTCGATCGTTCAATCGAGCTATTTGCGCTAAAATCCTTCGACTTCGATATTCGAAGTCGAAGGATTTTAATTCCCAGTCGAATATCGAGGGTTAATTAACCCTCGATATTTGACCCTTGGTGAATCGGCCCCCTACACTCACACTGTGACAGCAGGAACACACCCAGATACAGTAGAGAGGAGACTGCTGCCGTGATGTCACTGGGTGGATGAATATAGATTTATACAAGAATACATGAGCATTATTAACACAAAATATAGACTTTATCACTGTGAGTGTGAGTACTGACATTCATTCCTACAGTATTTACCCCTCTCAATTCCCCTGTGTATGGTTTGCTGCTCTATTCTATGTGATAACAAGAACAAAACAATATCTAGTCACTGTCATTTGCACTAACTCCGGATATGTTCCAATATGTCTCCCTACATGTATTCCTACAGTAACCCCCCCACCCAATTTAGCAGAAAATAAAAATGCACTTGCAGAATCTTGTAATCTTGACACTTGTCTTATCTGACATTTAGACTTTTGCAGAATGTGAGCTGTTGCAGCTGAAGTTTATTTACTTCTCTTTCCGAGAACTGAGCTGAGAGCCTGTAAGACTGAATCTCTGGTTAATTGTGCAAAACTCTTACACAATGTGCAACTAGTTCTAGAGATCTGACAGCACAAGGCACAGTTTCTGAAGGAACATAAAAAAACTGCCTTTGATTAAACCAGGGGACATCTTTAGAAATGATATGACTGATTTGGGCAGACATCTCTAACCTATGAATGTTATTTCATATTTTTCAAACACAAATTTTCCAGCTTTATCAAGCAAAAACATTCAAACATTTGAATGAAAAACTTCAGCCACTGAAAGCTGCAAGACGACTTATATTTTTATAATTTTTTGTTTGCGATTAACTTGCTTTGTGAGATTAAACATGAATGCAATGAACCAAGTCAAGTTGGTCAGATACAGTCTGTTTGATGGGTCTTTCAGAGACCCGTTTATTAAGGGGCAAATTTATCTAGGGTCGAATATCGAGGGTTAATTAACCCTCGATATTCGACTGCCGAATTAAAATATCGAAGTCGAAGGATTTAGCGCAATTCGTTCGATCGAACGATTCAAAGGATTTTAATCCATCGATCGAAGGATTATCCTTCGATCAAAAAATTGATAGGAAGCCTATGGGAAACGGTGATATTCAAGGAAGCAGCCCCCCCCCTTTTTTTTTTTTTGTCAATAGTGTATTGGCGCGGTATTGGTATAAATTAATTATACCTCTTTCTATCTAAAAATTGGCCTAGGTAGGTTTTAGGTGGCGAACTAGGGGGTCGAAGTTTTTTTTAAAGAGACAGTACTTCGCCTATCGAATGGTCAAATAGTCGAACGATTTTTAGTTTGAATCGTTCGATTTGAAGTTGAAGGTCGAAGTCGAAGGTCGAAGTAGCCCATTCGATGGTCAAAGTAGCCAAAAAAACACTTAGAAATTCGAAGTATTTTTCCTCTATTCCTTCACTCGAGCTAAGTGAATGGGCCCCTAAATGTCAAATTTTAGTGGTATTAGAGCTTTGGGGGGGGGATATAATATGTTTCTTTAGCATGTTTGCATAGACCGTTGCTATTGTTACCTTTCTTTCAAAGTTTGCGAGCAAATGGCTTTTGCAAACATGCGCAGTCTATAAAAAAAATTGTCACAATCGCAAAATTCTGCACCAAAATATTTCATGAAACTCCAGAGCAGGTGATGTTAATCAACACTTGCAATTTTAATTACTTCCCCCTTATTTCTCTAAAACATCAAATTGCATGAAAGTTATTAAAAGCTCTGAATAAAAAAAGTTAGAACAGAACTCCTAAAAATTATAGTTTATTGGACAATTACTAGCAAATAAGTCTGGATGGTTAAAAAGATATTCAATATGATCAGCACAGATCCTGTTGACTTCTATTGGACCTCAACTGCTCGAATTTGGTGAAGTTTAGTGTTATAGTTGTGTATTTATTTACATCTAATATTAGAAAAACACGAATTTTTAGAGAAAAAAAAATACAATTTGAAAAAAAAAGGAATTCTGAATCTTATTAAAAACCTGTCATGACACTATTCAAGCCTCTCTATAACCGTCATGAGAATCCATCTGAAGACAGGTTCCATTCAGGTTATAAGAAAAACATGGACAACTAAGAAACTCTAATCTTAAGATTAAATGTCTAAAACTTTACTTACAGATAAAAAAAACTATATATTGTTTATATGAGGATTTTCATTTATCAAGGTCAGTAGATGAGTGGCTTCATCAGTTTAAGTGAGTTAATTCCTATACATTTAAACCCTTCAATATCCAATCACAATGGTTTCATTGAACTGTTCAGGCAGATATTAACTGAAACTCACAGAGGTGTGATCCAGTCACATTGGTACCATGTTTCTCATTGAGGCAGGTGTCGTGAAGATTGCACAGATCTATACTTGGGGAAAACCAAATAACTACTTTAACTAGTTAGAGAATTGCACAACATAGAAGGGCTAATTTCTTAGGACAGGACTCAGTAGTTTATCTACAGCTCAAGGAAAAGAGACACTTAATTGAGGACAAGAATTTGCACATTTTGGACCAAGAAGACGGATGCATATGGTGATTCTTATTAATCCAAGTCACAACATACAGTAGTATCTAGTAAAGTTAAGTCAAAAGCAACTGGACTGAATAAGTTCAATGGAACCATTGTGATTGGATGTCTGTGACTTTACTGCCCTTACGGGTATGTAAAAAGGGCATTTTTCAAAAATATATATTCCACATTCTCTGTTGGGCATAATAAGCCCAAGATTGTTGGGTGACCTGGATGGGAGACTGAGTTCTTATGCAGTTTTGATATTACATAAAATACAGGCACCATTGTTTGAGATGAATATTTATCATATTGATCAATTTATCTTCCAATGCTGCACAATGGATATGCTGCAAATGCTCCTGAACTGTCTCAATAGGATTATTCCTAATCTGTTAATTACACCATCATGAAGTGACAGTTTCTCAGATCATATTAAAATGATCATGTCCTTTCTTGGTGAAAATTGACATCCGTTTTGACAATTCTAATCTATGTATTTCTTCAAGAGAAAAATCTGATAGTTAACTTGTGGAGATCTATATAGTTTGAGCACAAGTGCAGTTGCAGTCACAAAGGGGTAATGTTCTTGATGCAATTGAGCATGGACATCATTGCAAACTGGGAGTAATTGTGCCAAAAGTGTTTGAAACCTGGTGTTTGGTGTTTGGTTTGGTGTTTGGTGTTTGGTGTTTCTGGTGTTTGGTGTACGAGAGACATGTTTGTCATATACTTTCAGCTTCACTCAACTGCAGCAATTGACACAGGGCTCTGAGGGAACCCTAAAACTATTGTCTGGTTTGGAGGAAGCAATAGCTCCAGGGTTCCCTGCATCAATAGGCACAGCAGCGCTCAACTTGATAAAAGTTCAATTAATGAAAGTGGTTGAGAACCGTTTTTGGCCACCCCCCTGGCACCAAGGTTGTACATCACATAATTCTTACCGATGCAGCTCCTGAGTTCCCTTTGCTAAGTAAAGGGAATTGGAAAACTCCTCTGGCAGTGCCTCCACATAATGGGATCTGTGAATACACCTGCGGGTGGCCCATTAGGAATAACATGCAACACACACTTTGCTTTTATAAAAACATCAACTTTATATAAAGAAAGTGTAAATTCAAGGGTAAGTAAAACGGCATTTACATCATACATAAATTACCCAATCCCCTGGGAACATGTGGCAGTCCATTTCCTGGTCCTCCCTGCCAGGCAAAGTCCCACACTACTCCATTGGAAGAATCAGAGTCTCAGTCCCTTATCCCCAATGAGTACAATAGGTCCCAAGTAGCACTAGAAGCCCAAATACCTCTCCCTCCGGATTTAGTATTGGCTCCCTCATGACAGGCATAAACAAAGACCATATCACAAATGAAAATATGTTGGATCCTCTCTTTTTCTACCCTCCCCTGGGCACACCTTACCCTGGGGATTCACTCAGATGGGTAGGCTCCTCCAGAGCTGGAGCAGGCATCCACAGTGATGAAATCCATTCCATGAACCACACTTAAGACTTCCACTGCTAAACTACAACTCCCAACACTCTCCGTAGTGTGAGCACACAAACCAGCATTTCCAAACTCAAAACCCGCATGGTTGAGCTTCCAGGCCTTGACAGGCTTATTGAACTCCACTTTAGCCTACATTTTGCCGGTTTAGATTCACTTTCTCCTCAGTGAAATAACAGTCAGCAGCATCTTAATAAATAATGTCTGTCTGAGCACATGGCTCTCCCTTTTATAGTAAAGTGGTGCAGCAGCGACTCCTTGTGGTATCCTCCATTATCTGCCATGCTGCACCAGCACAAGGGCTCTGGCCCCTTGTCCAGCCCCTGGGAAACCCCAAAGCTCAGGCCAACAGGGGATTTTCATACATGTGGCTCTGTAGGGAATTAACCCCACGGGTCCCTACAAATGTTTTTTAACTTGTAACATTAAATGAGATTTTTTAACTTTTAGCAGCATGAGAACTCATTTTCTTTAGTTGGCAAGAGCTAGAAGCTTCTCATGCAACAATGTATTTAACCATTGCTCTGCAGCCAAGTTTGATAGTGTCCAATACTTCTTCAGTTAACCTTGAGTTCTCCTTTGACGTTTAAATGAATGTTAAGGTACGGCATCCAAATTATGAAAAGATTCTCAAGTGAATAATAGCTCCCATAACTGTAACTGAGAAACAACAGTAATGGTACTCACATGCATTTCAGTTGTTATAGACAATTCTATTGAGAGCTCTGGTGAATACTCATCAGCTGGTTCAGTATTTTTTAGCATCAGCCAAAGACACAGAAGTGCAATTATTTCTATAAATTATCATTGGAACGGTGTTATTAGTGACTTGTAGACTGGCTACAAACTGTTCAACTTATAAATATTTGTATAATATTTATAAATATGAAATAAAAATAATACACTTAAAGGAATACACCAAAACAATATATCTGTATGTGCCAGTAACACAAAACAAGAGGCTTCATGAAAGTCCCAAGTTCAGCCTCTCTTTGCCTCTGCTTCTAACCCCTGTTCTTGTCCTGATGTGATCTTGCTATGCCCTGCTCAACCCCAGGCACACCTCCACTATGTACTATGGTCCCCAAGCCCCAGATAAGTCTAATGGTAATTTGTCACAGAATAAAGTTCTGGTCTCAGTGGCGTAACTAGAGTGCACTGAGCACCCCTGCAAAAAAACCTTCAGAGGGGCCCAGAGACGATCCCCATCCTCTTGCCTCCTGCCACCAAGATACCTCCAATCTATCCTCCTATGTTGGAACACAGAACTGCTCTTTGTAGCTCAGCCTATCTGACTTACACTACTAGAGTGGAACTATGTCAAGAGCTACATCTATCACTATCTCATACCTCACTCATGGGGCCCTGTTCCCCAACTTCTCCAAAGTTTACCTTTTTTGAGGCCAAAGTTCCAGGCAGACATCCACCTTCCTCAGCATGTGGAAGCCAAAGCAGAAGAGCACAATGGCACATCTCTTTTATAAAGACTTTAGTAATTCTAACACCTCCTGGCCATATCTGAAACTGCCATAACCAGGGAATTTCCAACTAATAGGGGATTTTTAGAACATCGGGGAAGTTAACCCTATGGACCCTACATGATGTAAATACAACTCCAGAAAAAAGGAGTTTCTATTTTATGTTTATGTCTTAGAATAGCATTTTAAAGATGAATGTGCTCATGAACCTTTCTGGAACCTTTTCTATCATTAGAAGAATTAATGAATTCAGCCTTGATTTATATTTGGGGGGTTGCTAGTAAATGTATCATTAATAATTACAGCTAATCCCCTGCCATTGTTATAGAAGAATCTAGAATAGTTTGTTTTTATATAAAGTTCACAATTCAGAAACCTTCTAATATTCTCTCTCTTTTTATTTCCAGTTATTGGCATGGACACTGCAGGTAAGGATTGTTACTGTATCATTAGTTTTTTGTAACCTGCCAACAGAATATGGAGAAATGTATAGAAATGATGCTAAACACCAAGTCTAAAGTAGAAGTTGTTGGTTTTAGCATGTTATTATTATGGTACTAACATATGATGCATGGTTCACACATGAAGAAATTCAAAAGAGACTTGAACATGTTAAGATTAACAAAGGTCCAGGGCCAGATGGTATTCATCCCAGGGTAATTAGCGAGCTTAGCTCTGTGATTGCCAAACCTCTTTACTTAATTTTTCAGGATTCATTGAGATCTGGCATAGTGCCGAGAGACTGGCGAATTGCTAATGTGGTGCCTCTATTCAAAAAAGGATCCCGTTCTCAGCCTCAAAACTATAGGCCAGTTAGTCTGACGTCAGTGGTAGGAAAGCTTTTCGAAGGGTTAATAAAGGATAAGATACTGGACTTCATAGCAAATCATAATACTATGAGTTTGTGCCAGCATGGTTTTATGCGTAATAGATCTTGCCAGACTAACTTAATTTCTTTTTACGAGAATGTAAGTAGAGACCTCGATTCTGGGATGGCAGTGGATGTGATTTACTTAGACTTTGCTAAAGCATTTGATACAGTGCCACACAGAAGGTTACTGGTTAAATGAAGGAATGTTGGCCTGGAACATAGTATTTGTACCTGGATAGAGAACTGGCTAAAAGATAGACTACAAAGAGTGGTGGTAAATGGAACATTTTCTAATTGGACCAGTGTTGTTAGTGGAGTACCGCAGGGCTCTGTACTAGGTCCCTTGCTTTTCAACTTGTTTATTAATGACCTGGAGGTGGCCATTGAAAGTACTGTTTCTATTTGTGCAGATGATACTAAATTGTGCAGAACTATAGGTTCCATGCAGGATGCTGCCACTTTGCACAGTGATTTGTCTAAACTGGAAAACTGGGCAGCAAACTGGAAAATGAGGTTCAATGTTGATAAATGCAGATTATGCACTTTGGCAAAAATAATATAAATGCAAGTTATACACTATATGGCAGTGTGTTGGGAGTTTCCTTAAATGAAAAGGATCTAGGGGTCTTTGTAGATAACACGTTGTCTAATTCTGGGCAGTGTCATTCTGTGGCTACTAAAGCAAATAAAGTTCTGTCTTGCATAAAAAAGGGCATTAACTCAAGGGATGAAACATAATTGTGTCTCTTTATAGGTCCCTGGTGAGGCCTCATCTGGAGTATGGGGGCAGTTTTGGACTCCAGTCCTTAAGAGGGATATAAATGAGCTGGAGAGAGTGCAGAGACTAAGTGCAACTAAACTGGTTAGAGGGAGGGAAGAGTTAAATTATGAGGGGAGACTGTCAAGGTTGGGGTTGTTTTCTCTGGAAAAAAGGCGCTTGTGAGGGGACATGATTAGACTTTACAAGTACATTAGAGGACATTATAGACAAATAGCAGGGGACCTTTTTACCCATAAAGAGAATCACGTACCAGAGGCCTCCCCTTCAGACTAGAGGAAAAGAAGTTTCATTTAAAGGAACAGAGTAGGGGGTTCATCACAGTGAGGACAGTGAGGTTGGGGAATGCACTGCCGGGTGATGATTCAGTTAATGACTATAAGAGGGACTTGGATGATTTCTTGGACAGACATAATACAAAGGCTATTGTGATACTAAACTCTATAGTTAGTATAGATATGGGTATATAGAATTTTAATTAAAAGTAGGGAGGGGTGTGTGTATGGGGCTGGGTTTTCATTTGGAGGGGTTGAACTTGATGGACTTTGTCTTTTTTCAACCCAATTTAACTATGTAACTATGTAACTATGTAACTATGTAACTATGATGCAGAATTTTATCTGATTTAATCATTCACATCAGTCCCTGCCCCTGTTACAGGGATGAAGCAGATGATTTAACATTATAGTAAGTACATAGAATAAATGTATTTCCATGGTAACCAGTGATGTCTCACCAGGGTCTGACACATCTATAATGTTCCATGCAGCTATATGGGGTTAGGGACTGTGTATGTGGAGTCTGAGGTTTTTATGATAAAACTCTTGCAGATTGAATTTAAGTTTGTATTTAAGGTGATGTTCAGAACTTTCAGTCTCACCCTGGAATGGGACAATAATGTGACAAATATCATAAGTGAATGGGAGTTTTTTCTTGTAGCAACTTTTTTGCCCAAATGCATTCAAATCAATGGGCGTTTTCTTTTGGTGATTTTTTGGTCTCAGCTACAATTTTGTCTTGGCGACTTTTTTGTTGCTGTGAAATTTTTCAAGGCTGATCTTTGCCATAGTTTTGCAAAAAAACGATGCAGATTTTGAAGTGTGAAATATCGCTGCAAAGACATGTCTGTTGAAAATATTCGCTCATCACTATACACACATTGTTATATAAATATGCTGTGCTCCAGATGGTGTCTATACCAGGTCTCTACATATAAATCTGTGTAACTATTGTGTCTGTAGGAGCTGCTGTGAGACCTGTGATTTCCTTCTCTCCAAACTGGAACCCAATATTCTCAGGAGAGTCTGTAACTCTGACCTGTAATGTGACTCCTACTGCCCAAGGGAACCTGGAATATTCCTGGTACAGGGGTGAACACTGGATATCTGGGGATCAGGATCGTGTCATTCAGGCTGCTAGTTGGTCAGACAGAGGGAATTACCAGTGTCAGGCTGGTGCCAATGAGAGAAGTGAATATTTTAGACTGGATGTGAGTTATGGTGAGTTAATCAGATGTGAACTATTCCCACAGTCTCTATCATACACACCACTGATTCATGTGACAAAGCATAAAGCTGTAAAGGATAACATGTCACCCTGCAGTTCCTCACTTACCAGAGTCACCCCCACAGCTGCCCCAACACCCCAAAACATAAACGCTCCAACCCCCCCTGAGTGAGCACCTGAGTCTTGACTCTCTGTTGCACAATGATGTTTCCCTGAGGCAAGTCACTCAATGCTTTCTAGCTCAGCACTCTAACAGTCACTCCAGCACTCTAACAGTCACTCCAGCACTCTAACAGTCACTCCAGCACTCAGGTCAATTCAACAGACACACAATGTCCCCACAAGCAGGTAAAGGACTAACCAGACTCACCTTTCCTTCTAACCAGCAAAAGGGCTTCAGACACATTTAACACAAACACTAGTGATGGGCGAATTTATTCGCCAGGCACGAATTTGCGGCGAATTTGCGCGATTCGCCGCCAGCGAATAAATTCGCAAAACGCCCATAAATAAATTTGCAAAACGCCCACGCAAATTCGCGGCAAAAATTCACCGGCGTAAAAAAAAAATGTTGCCGGCGTCGTAAAAAACGGACGCCGTCGTAAAAAACAGGCGCCGGTGTCAAAAACGGGCAACGGCGTAAAAATTTGTGAATTTTTTGGCGAAGCGAAACGGTGCAAATTCGCCCATCACTAACAAACACTTCCCTTCAGCTAAAAGGATCATTTGGAGCATCAAAGAAAAACGTATTTAATTTTATATTTAATCATTGGACAGCACATAAATGATACAAAAAAGATTGGCTAATATAACAAAATAATATACAGGGTATGTAACAGTTACACAATAAAAATGGATAAAAATACAGAAACCTACAGAATGATCTTATGTGAATCCTGAAGAAATAAAGATATAAACCTCCTGATGCAGCTCAGTCACCAAAGGCAAATATTTTTTATAGACCCTTGATATCCAGATTGGGGAGGGGTAGGTCATGTGCCCATAGGAAAGGGGAGGATCGGTCACATCTTTTCAACCACCCTAAACTGCTTGTGTGTTTATAACAAAATTATAGAATCATCATACCGCCCCACATTTGGACAATTGTAGTAATTATGTGTATTAATGACTAATCAGCCTTATATTGTGACATTTCTATTCTATGTGTACTGTATATTGTGAGTGGCTCCCTCAGCTCAGTAAGTGACAGCAGCACAGAGCATGTGCAGTGAATCAGCAGAAAAGAAGATGGGGAGCTACTGGGGCATCTTTGGAGACAATATAATTATATGTGCAGTTAAAGGAAAACTATACCCCCAAAATGAATACTTAAGCAACAGATAGTTTATATCAAATTGAATGACAAATTAAAGAATCTTACCAAACTGGAATATATATTTACATAAATATTGCCCTTTTACATCTCTTGCCTTGAACCACCATTTCGTGACTCTATCTGTGCTGCCTCAGAGATCACCTGACCAGAAATACTACAACACTAACTGTAACAGGAAGAAGTGAGGAAGCAAAAGGCAGAACTCTGTCTGTTAATTGGCTCATGTGACCTTACATGTGGTTTGTATGTGTGCACAGTGAATCTTACGATCCCAGGGGGCGGCCCTTATTTTTTAAAATGGCAATTTTCTATTTATGATTACCCAATGGCACATACTACTAGAAAAGTATATTATTATGATAATGGTTTATTTACATGAAGCAGGGTTTTACATATGAGCTGTTTTACTCAGTGGGGCTCATTTATCAACACTGGGCAAATTTGCCCATGGGCAGTTACCTATAGCAACCAATCAGTGATTAGCTTTTTGAAGCCAGCTGCAAGTAGAACACTGATTGCAGCAATTTGATTGGTTGCCATGGGTTACTGCCCATGGGCAAATTTGCCCAGTGTTGATAAATGACCCCCAGTATCTTTTAATAGAGACCTACATTGTTTGGGGGGTATAGTTTTCCTTTAAGTATATTTGTGTAAAACATACATTTGTATTTATATCGGAGGCTTAGATAGTGTATCTTTTCTATATAAGCCCAATTGAATGAGTTTATGTCAAAAAAGCACTTTATTTTCTCTTTAACGTTTTCTTTAATTCATTCAGTGTTTTTTTTATTTCAGATTATCCGCTCATCCTGCAGGTGCCCCCTACTGTTTATGAAGGGGATTTATATGAAGGGGACTCCCTGTCTCTCAGGTGTCACAGTCGGTCTGGATTTTTTACAAGGAATCAAGTATTTTACAGGGACAATAAGATCATTGAGTCTCCAGTCAGTGAGTCTGTGTTACACATAGGACCAGTGAATATTACTGCATCTGGTACATACAAGTGTCAAAAAGAAATATGTTATAACTGCTACAGAACTTTATCTCTTTACACATCCTATCGTACCATCTCAGTCTCAGGTAAGATCTGGTGGAACAGAATGGGGAGTGAGTTGGACATGAGTGAGGGACAGAAGGTACAACATGATCCCATTCATTCTCATAATAAGAGAAAATCCACAATGGGGGGAATTCACAAAAGTAGAGGAAGCATTTTTTGGGTGTATAAGTGGTGTTAAAAGGGGTGTAAATACAATCTCCATATGTACAAGCAGAAATCCTCCAAAATACCGACTCATCTGCCGCTATTCATATTCTGGCGGAAGAAGGACAGTTTACAGACAGTTTTGTAAATATACCATTAAAATGACAAATATGGAGACATTTTTAATGACATTTTCTCCCGGCATTTTGAAAATGAAGTAAATCTCAGTGTAACTCTGCACTCTGCATTGTTTCCTTCAGTCTCTATTCACCCCACTTGTAGGTGCAGTATGGGGGGCAACTAATTAGCATATTCATGGGGATCAGCAGACAATTGTCAGGGTAAAAGCCCTATTTTCTGTATAATCACAAATGAATAACAATAGCTTTATAAACAAGATAAACAATGTATATTATTGTTATATATAAAAGTAGTTTATTGTCAACATAAAATAGGTGATAAAAATATGTTTTTTAATTCACATTTGCATTAGTTGCTATTTCTTTGTTAATTGAATGAGGCAATGTTGGCATTTTGAGTAAGTAAATATATTATTGATCTTTATTTAAAGGTGAAGTAAAGGAACCTTGGGAAATGTTAGTTTTTAACCAGTACAGGACCCCCCCTCATGCCCAGAACTACAGAGCTGCCCAGCAGTATTGGCCCCACATGCTTCTGTTCCCAGCATTCATCTTGCTGATCAGTGAGCGGCACATACAAACTGGCATCTAAACTGGGACCTTGGGCTACTGGGCATGTTCCTATGTGAGATAAATAATAGGAAAGGATATATAATAAAGTGAGTGTTCTGCCATGGTAGGGAATCTCTTCTCTGAACGACACAACCATTGGTATAAGGCAAATGTACAGCTAAGAATCACCTGTTGACTAAAGCGTTTAGGAAGAGCTAAAGAAACATTCGCTGAAAAAATATCAATAAAATGTCATTTAAAATGTGCAAAAAAATCTGGAAACTGTTCTGTTTAAAAGAAAAATTCACAGATGCGGAGACAGAGGTTGGTGAATATGGCAAGAAATCCAACAATTTTGTCTCCACTTTTATTTTGGATCAATATCACCACTTTTGGCAAATGCATTGAAGTCTATGAGTGACATTTTTTTTTTTTTTCGCAGCACAACAATTTTCCCCACCCATATGGGAATCTTTTGTTATGCAGCAAAACCAGGTGAAACCTGGCAAACAATTGAGCCTAGTTGTCCAGTCAGAGATCACTGTAGGTTGATTGTTAGGGGTTAGAGCCGTGGAGTAAAATGATTGATGATATTTTATGTGAATTAGACCTTTAAAAATGGAACCTTTGGAAATTATAAATTGATGCTGAGCTAGCACTCCAGGGCCATTGACTATCAGCCTGTACCATAAAATAACATATCCAATTGTACAATCATACAATATCACAGAAAACATGCATGTGCAATGGTCAGGCCTCCAGCAATCACAGTGTGACTTCTTCTAGTTTTGTATATAAACTAATATTAATGTAGGCGGCTGATAAATATATTCTCCATTTATATTGCATTCCCTTAAGGCTCCTTAGTTTATACAGGAGCTAGACTGCATTTCCTGGGTCAAATCATGGCCCCTAATTATCCTGGGATAATGAACATGATACTGAGGATCTCCATCCCCATAACACACTTGGGCCAATAGGAACGCATCCCTCCCTTTGGGCATAGGTTACACTTTACACAGTAGGGGGAGTTTACTTTTCTGATAAATATATCATCAGACCAACAATGGTACTTGGTGCAAATATATTTATATGGGGAAGAAAGATAACAGGATTACTAGGGGTATTTTCCTACCTAATACTGCAATATGGTGGACTTTACCCATTTGAGATTCCCATGGACACAGAAAAAAACAAATGTGTGGATGAAGTGTTATCATTCAGTCAGTGAACTCATGGTAGTACCAAGATAATCTGCAGTTTGTATCCATGGCAGTAACACTGGGGATTATTTAATTACATACCATTAAGCAAACGTGCCTATAATAAATATAAATAGGTTGATAATTGAGCTGAGACTCAATGCGCTCATTTTTATTTGCTTCTAAAGGAGTCGCACTGAGAGTTGCAGTAAAATGTCTAACCTTGTGTGTCTCTGGGAGACATTTCCAGTCCCCTACTAGTGTAACTGTAGCAGAGGAAATGAGTGAACCCCTTAATTGTGTTTGTATATCTGCCCTTCCATGGTGGTCCTCAATGAAACCGCTGTCAAAGGAAAACAATGAATTTGATATTAAATGCGTTTAATAGCTCAGTATAATTCCATTCAGCACATTTATACCTTTTTTATATTTATTCGATTTTCCTAAGGGCTGTGGCACATGGGCATTCTGTCACCTGCATTTAATCTCCTTCAGAGTGTGATCCCTTTACATTCATGTAAATTATTGGTTGGAAAAACAAATGCATCTCATAGTAACCTGAAATTGGGATTTATATTGATGCCACTGTGAAGGGAACTTCCGACATTTCCGCCTGCACTAGAGGAGATTAAACATGGCCGATAAAACATCCTATGTAACAAAGTCAGATATGCTACTACATATTTACTAGGGCATGTGCAAGATGTTATTCTAATGCTCATTAGTGTCAGACAAATGAATATATACACAAAGTTATTTTTATTTAATTTTTCTATCTCCTTCTTAATGTTACAGAGCTGTTCAATACCCCACAAGTAAGTGTGAACCAATATCCTTGGAGAGAGGGAGATCCCATGACCTTAACATGTGACACAAAGCTCAGCCCACGCAGAGCGACTACAGAGCTACAGTTTGCTTTCTACAGAAATGGGCACAATGTGCAGAGATTCCGTTCATCCAACCAATATGGAGTCCCCTCAGCTCAGCTGGAGGATTCTGGGAATTATACTTGTGAGGTACAAACTCCAACCGGCAGTGTGAGGAAGAGGAGCAATGTTGAGACTGTTGAGATACAGGGTGAGTAATGATAAATATTATATTATTTGTGCACTAATCAAGCTCCACTCCTTTCCTATAATATGGCTGCAGATAACACGTACAGTTTTCCACTTACACTGGGTGAATGATATGAGCTCAGTATGGCTATAAATCATTCAGATGGGGGTCAGTGGCCATAAACAAAATGATTCATGACTTATTGACAGGTACAATGGCAATATAAAAGGCACAGTGGTTTTAAACAACCAGTAATGGCATAAAGTAAGACTTTTTTTACATATAAAGTGTGTATCTTCTTATTTATTTCCTGTAAATGATTCCTTAGTAGCAAATGTCCTATTTTATAAGAGAAGATTATGTGAATTTTGACCTCTTTAAAAGAATAACCCCTTTAAAAACGGAACCTCCAATAACCAGAAATTGTCTGCAATCCATGGAAATTATAAATTGATGCTGAGCGAGCACTCCAGGGCCATCAGCCTGTACCATCAAATAATATATCCAGTTGTACAGTCAGACAATATCACAGAAAACATGCATGTGCAATGGTCAGGCCTCCAGCAACCTCCTTTGCTAGAAATCCTCTAGTAAGTTGAGTGTGTAGCACACCCTTCATTGAGACTAATATGTATATATGTAACTCCAACACACTCACTGACTGTATTAACTTAATTCCCCTTTCACAGTCCCAAAAAGTTGGTACATGTTGGGGCTCAGTAGTTATAGTCATAGTAAAAAGTTTAGGAACCCCTATTCATTCTTTGGAGTTTTGTTTATCATTGGCTGAGCTTTCAAACTAGCAACTTCCTTTTAATATATAACTTGCCTTATGGGAACAGTAGTATTTAAAAAGTGACTTAAAGTTGATTGGATTAACAGAAAATATGGATCATAACAAAATTAGACAGGTGCATAAATTTGGGCACCCCAACAGAGATATTCCATCATTACTTAGTTACAAATGTAACAGCCTCTAGACGCCTCCTATAGCCTTAGATGAGTGTCTGGATTGTGGATGTGGCTATTTGTGACCATTGGTCCATATAAAATCTCTCCAGTTCAGTTAAATGTGATGGCTGCCGAGCATGGACAGTCTGCTTCAAATCATCCCATAGATTTTCCATGATATTCAAGTCGGGGGACTCCAGAATATTGTACTTGTCCCTCTGCATAAATGTCTTTGTAGATTCCCAAGTGTGTTTAGGGTCATTGTCTTGTTGGAATATCCGACCCCTGCAGCGGAACTTCAACTTTGTGACTGATGCTTGAACATTATCCTGAAGAATTTGTTGATATTGGGTTGAATTAATCCAACCCTCTACTTTAACAAGGGCCCCAGGAGTCCCTGAACTAGTCACACAGCCCCTGAACTAGCCTCACAGCCCCTGAACTAGTCACACAGCCCCACAGCATGATGGGACCTCCACCAAATGTGACAGTCGGTAGCAGGTGTTTTTCTTGGAATGCCGTGTTCTTCTCCCGCCATGCAAAGCGCTTTTTGTTGTGACCAAATGACTCAATTTTTGTCTCATCAGTCCAAAGCACTTTGTTCCAAAATGACTGTGGGAGGCTTCTTGAGGAAGTGACTAGCAGTCACGAAACGCGTCAAGCCATGCTCCCCCCTGCCTGCCAACATCCAGTGTTCATGTCATGATTTTAACTTCATTTTTCGATTAAAATTGGTTTCAAACCTACACTTGTCTACATATATCCAACGGAACTGGCAGGCTGTCAGAGTGCGATTAATGACTTGTGTGATTTATCTAAATGAGCTTTTCCATACAACAAGGGACTCCGTTTTCAGTGAGTGCAGAAAGGGCTTCTTTCTCATCCCCCTGCCATACACATGTTCTTTGTGCAAATAGTCGTTCGTATAAAAATTGTCACTCGTGTCAATTCATGTGCATCAAAATTATATAGAACGCCCGTTGACTTCAATGCGTTTCGAGAATTTTGAGCCCTTTTGGCCCAGATTTCCCCATTACTACACATAGGTCATATAAACATATATATTTATTAGTTATTAGAGATGTTGGTGCAAATGATTGAAGTGGCCACTTATTATTACACATGTCCAAGGAAGCAAAATAAAGACAAAAGAGATCCTCTAATGTCCTGGACATGAGCCCAACCTAAAACAAATGCGGCATACTCTCTGTCTCCAATGAATTATCTAATTAATCTAATCTATGTAAACCAGTTAATGAATAGACTGAGTGACCCTATACTAAAAAATAATTTGATAGATACTTATAAGACATTCCACCATGTTACTCTAGAAATGTGGAATTACATCCTAGAAACACATTAGTTAATTGGCTCCAAGGACAAATCAAATTATTAGTGATGGGCGGATTTATTCGCCAGGCGCGAATTTGCGGCGATTCGCCGGCGTCAAAAAAATTTTTTTTCTAAAAAACGGATGCCGGCGTCAAAACCGGGTGCCGGCGATTTTTTTGCCATTCCGCGCGAAATTCGTGAATTTTTCGGCGAAACGTCGAGAAGTCGCCCATCACTACAAATAATACAATTTTGATATTTTATAGAAAATATCTACTGTAACTCTGGATTAACTCTCATATTTATCTATGGAGTCAAATCCTGATTCAGGAGTCTTCATGTCCTTAGTGAGTCCTCATCATGAAATACATCATAGTGGGACCTACTCTACCTGAGTATAAGAACACACATTTTCCCTCTTCCTAAGGGGGATCCAAAGTAAAAAACTATAGCCTCACCAGCCCTTCATACTTTCTGGAAGAACTACCTGATATTATCCAATATTCTATTGACCCTTTGGTACATTGTGTCGTGATCTACAGGAAACATTGGGGCTACACTACTTCTCCCACACTTACATAATACCAGCCTCTTCTCACTATGATGGATCAGCTCTTTTTAAGCAATAAATATCATAGGGATGGCTTCTCACCATCAGTGGTTGTTTTGCATTTATTTTATCATTAAATATCATTAACTTTTTTATGCCAGAACTCTTCAGTTCTCCACAAATAAAAGTGAATCCAGATCAGGTGACAGAAGGAGATCACATGACCATAACATGTGACACAAAGCTCAGCCCACACAGAGAGACTACAGAGCTGCAGTTTGTTTTCTACAGAAATGGGCACAATGTGCAGGGATTCAATTCATCCAACCAATATGGAGTCCCCTCAGCTCAGCTGAAGGATTCTGGGAATTATGCCTGTGAGGTACAAACTCCATCCGGCAGTGTGAGGAAGACGAGCAACGTGATACATATCCACATACAGGGTGAGCAAAAATGATATTTATCCATTAATCAAGTTAACAAAGTGCAACATATATAATTCTACATTTCCAATACATTTCATCATACGTACATAAGTGCCTCAATAGACAGTATTAATAAGCCCTCTCCATTGTGCTTCATTGTATTGCATTCATAAATGACCCTTTAGACCCTCAGCCAGTGACTAAGTATTAAAGGACAGTACAGGTGTGTAACCTCTTATCCAGAATTCTTGGGGTCTGGGGCTTTCTGAATAATGGATCTTTCTGTAATTTGGATCTCCATTCTACTGTATAAGTGTATTAGAAAATCATGTAAACATTAAATAAACCCAATAGGCTGGTTTTGTCTCTAATAGGGATTAATTGTATCTTAGTTGGGATCAAGTACAAGCGACTGTTTTATTATTACAGAGATTGTTAAAGTTTTGGAATATTTGGATAAAATGGAGTCTACGGGAGATGACCTTTCCATAATTCAGAGCTTTCTGGATGACTGGTTTCCGGATCCCATACCTGTAGTAAAAGACTAGTGGTCTTCCTCAGGTTGATTTGATTTCTTGAAGACTTGTATAAGTGGTGCTTCCTAACTGCTAAAGGAACTGTAGGATTCATGTGTATGCGCGTGCCTGAACTGAGGCCTTTCCCACTACAAAAAAATGTGCTTCACAACTTGTACAAGTCTCGTTAAAATGGGTGGCAATTTGTGTTTGTGGCTTACTAATAGTGGATTTTATATTAAATGCATTTAATTCTCTTGTTTTATCATAATAATCCTCCTACCATGTGAAAGGGCACCCACTGACTGGCATTTACTCCTAGTAGGGACACTTAGAAAGGTATTTTTCAGTATTTTCCATTCAGAAAGAGAGAGAAGTGTCAGTGAGCTCCCAACACAAGTCATACCAGTGCTACATAATCATGATAAACTCCAGAAGCTCTTAGAGAAACAGTGACACACAATCATATCACCAATAATAGATATCGTTTAATGAGAATATATTTATGTACTGTAGATATGTATTCATTTATATACAACCACAAATATACACAATGCTTTGTAAATGAAAACAGGAGTATAGTTATTATAAGTTAAATAGATAAATCTAGGACAGACACTTGGGGCAAACCAAGATCAACAGGTGGAGAGGTCAGAAACTGTTACACTAAAGGCATGATTAGAGAGATAGACTGACAGCCGTAATAAAGTAGAACCACTGAGCATTTGGAAATGTTTTAAAAGTAGACATTGGTCACCTGTATCTAATGTTGAAGAGAGATCCAGGAGTATGAGCTTTAAATAGTGTCCCTGGTCCTTAGCAACATGGATATCATTGATGACTTTGGTTAGAGCCATTTTAGTGGAGGACGTGTGAGGAAACCCAACTGAAAAGGATAAAATAGATGGTTGATGTGCTGAAGGTTCAGTCCAATGTCCTGGATTTTCTCTGTTGCAGAATTCTTCTCTCGGCCCCAAATTAAACATTTCCCAGATCCAGTCACACCAGGAGAAAACATGACCATAACATGTGACACAAAGCTCAGCCCACACAGAGAGACTACAGAGCTACAGTTTGTTTTCTACAGAAATGGGCACAATGTGCAGGGATTCAGTTCATTCAATCAATATGGAGTCCCCTCAGCTCAGCTGGAGCATTCTGGGAATTATACCTGTGAGGTACAAACTCCAACCGGCAGTGTGAGGAAGAGGAGTAATGTGATACATATCCAGATATTGGGTGAGTAAAGAATTCATGTTTACTGTATTGTGTATGTCTTAAGGATAATGATTTAAAGGAAAGAGTACTGAAAAAAGGGATTTTTTTGTCTATATTATAAAGTACCATAACTCTTTTCTCTCTCAATAAAGTATATTGTATTGATAGAGAATCATATGGTCACATGAGACCTCAGCTATTTTAGAATTTGAGTTTTAAAAATGAAATGAATGGTTTTCAGATATGTTATCAAGTTTTTTTCAATTCAAGTTTCAGAAAAAAACTTGAATTCAAAATATGTATCAATCACCCTCACCCTCATAGCTTCTGCTGATGAAGTGGCCTGTTTAGCTACAAAACCTGTTAAACTTCACCCAACCCCTTGTTTGTTATCCCAACTCTGGTTGATGTTTTGTTCCAAATGATCCTTAGTCACATCACATAAAAACCATGGCAGTGGTATGAATTTCTTTTCTTATATCATACTCTCACAGCTTGATCTTTTGTTTATACAACATTAACAATAGTACAGGTATGGGACCTGTCATCCAGAATGCTCGGTACCTGGAAATTTCTGGATAACGGTTCTTTCTGTAATTTGGTGTAATAAAAATACCTGGTGGTCTAGTGGTGCAGCGGCGTGGACGGCAGCCACACCGCCGCGCTCCTTCTTCCTCCTGGCGCCCTTAGTGTTCTTAGAGTGTGCGCGGTGCGAAAACACACATTCTTGGGCGGGAAATTCTTCCCCTATAAAAGGCCCATTCTGACTGCTGACAGATAGAACTTGGTTTCTAGTGGTTTCCTGAGCCTTGTGCATCTGAACCTGTATCTGTTTGTCCTGATTATCCGGTTTGACTCCTGCCTCTTCCCTGACTACTCTGCATTCTGTATCCTGACCCTTGCCCGCCTACGACAACTCTTCCAGCTTAACCCCTTGATTGACAACCCAGTTTGACCCTTGCCTGGCTGACAATTCTGATATCCGCCTGCCTCGACCCAGCCTTTCTGACCATCCTTCTGCCTAATCCTTTTGTACCGTGACCTTCGGCCCAAAAGACTCTGCTAACAGCCGTGCCCCTTTGCCAGCCAGAACATCTCAACCTTGTACCCCTCGTTAAGTCCAGGTGGCACCCAAGTTAGCTGAGGGCTCCTCTCGAATCCCAACGGTGGTCACACTACTGGTGAAGCCGAGCCGAGACCAGGGTGCTTGGCACTTGTTCTGGTATTGGGTATTGGGTGACATTTGGATCTTCATATCTTAAGTCTACTAGAAAATCATGTAAACATTATATAAAGCCAATAGGCTGGGTTTGCTTCCAATAAGGATTAATTATATCTTAGTTGGGATCAAGTACAAGCCACTGTTTTATTATTACACAGAAAAAGGAAATCAGTTTTAAAAATTGGGATTATTTGATTTCTGGATAATGGGTTTAAAAAAAAACGGATCCCATTCTGTGCTGTTGTGTGGATTTCTATACATCCAGAAAATAATATAAGAAGTGCAAGGACAAACTCTTCAGATAATCTACAGTGAGTGTATATTAATATAATGATACTTGTACTCCATGTTTGTGTTTCTATAGACAGAAGTGGGACATTCATGATCCTAGTACTTGCTCTGGTGCTACTAGTGGTATTTCTTATCACTGCTGCTGTCCTTGTGTTCCTATTCCGACACAAACTTGCTTTGTTACTGTTCGGCCAATGTCAACGTCCAAAAACAGGTAGATTAATCTTTCTTTTTCACATTTATTTAATATTTAAGATTATTGGTTTTCTGTAATAACAAATAAAACATTCAATAAACCATATCATGTGTTATGGCCCAGTCAAGATTAACTAGTTATATCTGTAGTTATTAAAGTGCAACTGTGTCACACTGAAACAAGGGAAGTGGTATAGGGAAATAGAGGGAAGAAGGAGAAAGAGAAAGAGGAAAAAGAGGTAAGGGAAGAAAAGAGAGAGGGTGGGGGAGTATAGAAAGTTGTTCAGGCGTTAGTATAGTGCTATTGAGGGGTTCAGCTCTTATCACTTTCTATATGAGATACCATATGTGTCTGTAGTAGTCCCAGACTGATGGCTCTCCAGATGCTAGGCCCACTGTTACCACTCCAGCTCCCCTTCTTAGCTCCTGTCTAGGAGTTTGTTCCTGATAGATTCCATCTCCAGGATCCACATGACCTTCGTTAACATTGTTTGTCGACCTGCGAGTTGTGATCATTTGCCTCTAGTAGAGATCTTGCTGCTGTCAGGATGTGTGTAGATAGTTTGCAGGATTGCTTAGAGTGTATGGCTCTGATTTTCATGCCTAATAGGAATATATGAGGGGCCACCTGTATGGTGTATTGAAGAACCTCGGAGAGTAGCATTGCTACCATCTTCTAGAACTCCTGTTCTACTGAGAAAGTATGATCCTTGTTCTTCACACCATCTGAAACAGGTGGGGAGGTCTGGGCTGCCTTAAGTCTGCTGATATGTGTAGTAGTGTAGTACCAACGCAATATCATTTTATATGCTCTCTCGCTAAAGACTTGTCCCTCACGTATGACCAGGACTTTTCACATATTGCAATGTCTAGATCTTCTTCTCATTTTGTCATAGCCGGTGTATGTTAGTGTTGTCTGACGTGAGACATGTATATAATGACATTAAGGGGGTTATTTATCAAAACCCACATTTTTCAGATTTTTTTTTTAAAAAAACACTCAGACCAAACTAGAATCCACGATTTGACCTTATTTATTATTAGAAATGCTCTATTCATTTGGGTTGGTTAAAAACTCAATAACTGGATGCCTTGGGTATCCAAAATAAATGAGCTAATTGTAGTGGGGCTCTGAAGTGATTTTCCATTTCTTTCCATGATTCTCCTGTTGGGGCATGTATATGAATCATTGCCTCTAGTCTACTGGCTATATACTACCTGTATACTACTGTATATGACTACTCTTTGATGTCATGATTGCCGCCTTAATTCTGGGTCTTTTTTACTCCCAGAAAAATTTGTTATGGCCTGGGGAAAACCCACCTGCTCTTGGTGAATGAGTCTGCTCTCTGAGAGTTCTGTAAGTTTCTTTTTGGAGGTATTAGGGACATAAACTTATGTATAGCCAGATGATTCTGGAGGAGGCCAGTTATTATCATGCAACGGCCTTCAGGGTCTGCATATTTCTATTTGAGTTGAGACTTAACCTGTTTGAAGAGTTTAGGGTAGTGTTTCGATATGAATTTGGGTGTAGATGTTCTGCTAAAGTGTGTCTCCTGCAGCAGCAACATGTGTAATCTTTGTTTAAGATAATCAGAGAAGGCTATGGTGTGCTTTTGTGGCACATTTAGGCCATTGATATTATGCAAACCTACCTTTAAATCAAAGGAGTGGGAGCCGGAGGGGCCCGTTGGTTAATCACAAATGTGGTCTGGAGGTTATAGAGTGTTGTCAGCATGCAGAAGAGCTGAAATGGGCAGGTAATCAGGGATGGGGTGAAAGAAAATTCAAATAACAAAACAAAATTAACAATAAATCAAGATTCCCGTAGTCTGCAGTGATGGAGGACTACTCAGGGTTCCCATGGGGGGAGCAGTTCAATTTCCTTCTCACATCTTATTTCAGTTGATAAGCTCAAGGATCAGTTTCTACAGTGTATTGTATTTTGAGCCAAGCCACAATAAATTGTCAGGACTTACCCTGGTGGTCTAGTGGGCAGCGGGTCCACCGACACTTCTTCGGCGTGGACACCCGCTGCGCAGCTCCTGCTCTCTTCCTGGTGCCGGTTTCCCCTAAGGCGTGCGCGCACGCTCGGTTCTTAAAGGCGCAGTGACGCTGGCGTGTGACGTCAGCGCGCAATGGCGCCAAATTCAAATGTATTTAAGGGGAATTTAGGTTTCAGCAAGTTGCCCGTTGTTAGGTTCAAATTAGCTTGTTCTTGGGTGCTATTCCTTGTGATTCCTGATTTATCTACCGTGTTTGACCCTTGCCTGCCTGATTTACTACGCTGATCTCTCTAATCCTGACCTTTGCCTGTCTGTTAACTCTGAACTCTCCAATCTTGATCCTGCTAGTCTGTGACTATTCTGACATCTCCAATCCTGACCTCTGCCTGTCCATTGACCATTCTACGCTATCTCTATCCTGATTTTGGCCTGTCTGATTATTCTACCTGCTTGTGCTGGCCCGGCCTGCCGGTTCCTGGTGGCTTCCTATCTTCTAGTATCCTTGTAAACAGTCGTGCCCCATTGCCTGCCAGAACTTACACATTGCACCTCTCGTTAAGTCCAGGTGGCATCTGAGTAAGCTGAGGGCTCCTCCCGAGGCCAAAGGCGGTCATTTAACTGGTGAAGTCGAGCCGAGACCAGGGTGCTTGGTTTCTGTTCTGGTGTAGGGTGCCGACCGTGACATAAATTCTGTAATGTTCAATAGGGTAAATTAGAGAAGCGGTGAAACTACAGTTTGGTTCCAATGAGGAAGCCTTATATGCGGTGTTAGTAACCCTGACCCTTGGTAACCCACAAGAATAGTCTCTGGTAGGTCCATCAATGATTCACAGTTCAGAAAAATAAACTCAATTAAATGTTTCTCAAAAAACTTAGTATCACCCTTAGTTGATAGGGGATACCATGAAGTTATAAAGTTTATACAGCTCACCTCCATATGTGTAAATCATTACACATATAATAACCCAGGCAAAAAGCATAGAAAATATGTTTAATTAAAAAAATTACAAAAACCAAATAGAGTATGAGGAGCCTCCATCTACGTTACTTACACAACAAAAACGTAATTCTGTATATTTAGAAACTGTTTTGATGGCTCTCTTTCTTCTCATTGTTCTTGGATATATTATAAATTTGCACTCTAAGGAAAGTAACTAACTCAGACCAAAAAATATGAACTAATCCTTTTTTTCTGTTTTTTCTTGTTCTTTTAGACAGTGAATTAAATAAACCACATAATAGGTAAGTACTAGCCTTCAGCGATTAGTTTTAGATGCCTTCAGTGACTTGCTTAGATGCCTTGTCATCAGATTTGAGGGAAAATATACCCTAAATATTTCTTCTGTCTTTTATAGCACTTTAACTACCCCATGCAACTTACTTATTCTTCTAACTATCACATTCTTCTATGAGATAATATTGCTATATGCACCCTAACACTAACACCACCTACTTGCAAAGACCAAGGCTTGCTGTTCTCTAGGGGAAACAGGGAGACATAACCATCTGGAGTAGACCCTTCCCATTCTCATTGGAGATCGAGAAGGTAAAAATCCTAAACACCACTAAACTGAGGCATGCTGGGTAGAAAATGTTGTTTTCAATTGTCTTCCTGATCCATTATACTAGAACCGTGGTTCACCAGTAATGCAATTTAATGACAAAATGTATCCAATGAGTGAGAGGTTCCTACAAGATATTCATAAACACTGATTAATAAGACAAGTCTGAAATATTTAGCTATGGAAAACTTTCCTCTGCAACATTATGGAGGTTATTTATTACAGTCCAATTTTTCTGGTCTTAAAGGGAAAAACACAATTTTTTTGGATGAAGAAAAACCAAAAAAAAAAATTTGTGACTTAATAAACCCCAATGCTGCTAAAAGTCAGAATAAAAAAGTACTCCAACTCAAACCTGCCGAGTTCATGTAGAAATCAATGGCAGATGTCCCATTTACAATATGATATATGCTGGGTTTCTTTCAATAATCTGAAGATTTTGTAATTTCCGGCCGATAATCTGAAAAAATAGTTCTTGGGTGTCAAATCTGAAAAAAGTCGTAAAAAAATATTTTTGATGATTAATTTATCAAGTCTTTTCCCTCACTGAATTTTTTTTTAGTTCATTTACTGATAAATAAAGTTAAAATGTGCACAGGACTTTGGCTGGAGAGGTTTTAAGAAAATAGTGAGAAATTTGGGGTTCATAGCCTTACTTGTGACTAAACTAAGTAAATTTTGAAATGTTCAAATTCTAGAATGACCCAGAGAGGAACCAATGAAGATGAGGTAATGCCTTACCAGGATCCATCCAAGTTTAGCATGGGTAAGGAAATAAAATATGGATTATTTAGAGTGCAGTTAGTTACATCTGGGGTACATGCTACTCCAACCAGTTGATTGGCTCAGTCTAATACATCTGCATTTCTCCCTGGAAATTAGTTTCTTTTTTTAGAACAGAAATACAGAAATATATATATATATATATATATATATATATATATATATATATATATATATATATATATATATATATATATATATATAAAGCCATTGGTTGCCGGCACTCACCTCCGCCATTCGATCATTTCGCCGGGTGCTAACCCAATTCAATAAAAAGTCCAAAAATATAAAAATATAAGGAAGCACTCACTGCATAAAGGTTGTTAGAAGTCCTTTACCGAAACATATAAACATCTACGCGTTTATATATATATATATATATATATATATTTATGTATGTTCAATGTCCGCACTCTTACCGGATCAAAATTACGAAGGTGCGTTGGTCAAGTCATACAGTTTTACAAATGGACCCGCAATCCTTTTATCATGAAAATCAATGTGTTTTATTCATAATGCATATCCAACGTTTCGGCCCACATTAGGGCCATTATTAAGGACAAGTTGCATGTGTATAGGTGCATACATAAATACCCTTCAAAATTGGCGCCAAGTGTGACGTCATAGGCAGTGAAAGCCTTACTGAAAAATACCATGTCCATGTGTCCAATTTAGTGAAAGTTGGATAGGCATTATGAATAAAACACATTCATTTTCACGATAAAAGGAGTGTGGGTCCATCTATATATATATATAAAGGTAATTGAACTATAGCACTCATCAGGTCTTGGAAAATAAGACCAACATTTAAAACATTATTTAAAGCCCAACATTTCTGTCAATGTCACCTTTCTTGCTTTTTTTTCCAAGCCCTAGGGTCCGGTGAGTACTACCATATACTTCAATTACCTTAACATTTTTCCTTATTAGCACCCAGGCATTTGACGTTTAGTGCAGAGTGTTCCTTCCAGGCCTCTCTCTATTAGAGGGATAGATGTTCTGGAGCCAAGAGAGTTACAACACACTGGCCTTGGTAAAGATAAAGTCCAACTCCTCAGTGCAAGTTAAGAAATTATATTATTAAGTCATTTTCTGTCTTTCTTTCTGTAGTTGACTCAAGTCCTCCAGAGGCCAATGAAGTCTTATATACTGGGATCTGCCATACTCCGAAAGGTCAGTTACGTAGGGTTTTGGTGTTTCTTTGTAATTCTCCAGAATTGTTAAATAATAAATTACATTTATTTTCCTGTTTTTCTCAGTTTCTCTTATAAAGAATACCCAAAATGTAAGTACCTTTCCATTAATATTGATGTAACATTGCAACCAGTCGGAAAATAAAATACTAACAAAATCCATCTGAGAAACGTGACCAAAAACTTTCTAGCATATTCTCACAAGTGAAAAGATTTACGAAAAGTTGTGTTGCCAAGTTTTCTGTGGTTTGCACAAAATGTTATCAGAGCTCAAAGAAATGTGGCATTGGCCAACTCAGCATTGTGGCCTGTAGGATAGAAGGCTTTTTGCTAAGAACACTACGGGGCAAATTTACTTAAGGTCGAATATCGAGGGTTAATTAACCCTCGATATTCGACTGTCGAAGTTAAATCCTTCGACTTCGAATATCAAAGTCGAAGGATTTAGCGCTATTTGTTCGATTGAACGAAAAATCGTTCGATTCAAGGATTTTAATCCATCGATCGAACGATTTTTCTTCGATTAAAAAAAAGCTAGCTAAGTATGGGGACCTTCCCCATAGGCTTACATTGACTTCGGTAGCTTTTAGGCGGCGAACTAGGGGGTCGAAGTTTTTTCCTAAAGAGACAGTACTTCGACTATCGAATGGTCAAATAGTCGAACGATTTTTAGTTAGAAACGTTCGATTCGAAGTCGATGTTGAAGGTCGAAGTAGCCCATTCGATGGTCGAAGTAGCCAAAAAAACCTTTCGAAATTCGACGTTTTTTTTATTCATTCCTTCACTCGCGCTAAGTAAATGGGCCCCCTATATGGTGAATGGGTGAAGCTGGGGAGTACTTGGATAATTGAGCAGATTATTCAGTTCTAAATAACTTTGGTAAAAAATATGGATGCACTAAATCCAGGATTCGGTTCGGGATTCGGACAGGATTCAACCTTTTTTAGCAGGATTCTGATTCGGCTGAATCATTCTGCCCATCTGAACCGAATCGGAATCCTAATTTGCATATGCAAATTAGGGGAGGGAAATCTCGTGAATTTTTGTCAAAAAACAAGGTAGTAAAAAACGTCTTCCCCTTTCCACCCCTAGTTTGCATATGCAAATTAGGATTCCGTTTTGGTTCGGTATTCGGACGATTTTTTGCGAAGGATTCGGGGGTTTGGGCTAATACAAAATAGTGGATTCGGTGCATCCCTAGTAAAAAAAAAAAGTCCATATTCTTGTCTGGTGGAAGAAGCTTGGTGGCCAGTTATAGAGAAGAAAAATTGGGAGAGGAATCTTACAAGGAAAAAGTGAAGAAGTGGAAGATACAGTGTGGATTATAGAGTTCCTGTTGGCTAAGATATCAATGGTAAATACATGGAGAATGAATTAATTATTGAAGCCTTTGTTAGAAAACCAGTAGTTAGTGTATGTGAGTGAGGAGTAAGGGGTTTAAGTGGCTGATCAAGTTGCCAAGACAGGAGGGGAACAGGGGAGGGAGTTTCAGAGGATGAGAGCAGCACTTGAAATGTTTGTTTATTTTAGTCACAACAGAATAATAAGCCATAATACTGACAAAAATATTGTTTTTGTTTTCATTTTTTTTCAGGATACACTGTGTGTCACCTATGCTGTGATTCAGAGGGACAACAACGTAAATAATCACGAGAGACAACCCAACTCAGAAGTAGACAGCGCTTTCTCTATTTATCAGAACTTTGGCACCAAGTAGCTCCATGAAATACTGACCATGTGAAATCTGAAATGTAAGTTTAGTCTGAGAAGCCAACAGACATGGGAACTTGCAACGAAATTATCCAATTTTTTAATGCTAAACCTAAACATTTTTGAATAAGGCCTTTTGGGCACATGATGTCAAGCTGGAAGGGTTTACTATAAGAGACTGATGTACTCAGATTGCAAATATTTTTATATCTTATTTTAGCTTTTGAGATTAGTTGTAACAACGTGTAAGACAAAAATGTAAAAAATTACCTCACACTCAGAACTATTAAGAATAGAATGTCAGGGTTAGAATCTCAATCCTTTTGCTTCTCTAAAAGATTCTTTTAGAGAAGCAAAAATGTCAAGATTATCAGGAACAGGAAGAATTGTACCAAGACTAGTGATGGGCGAATTTATTCGCCAGGCGTGAATTCGCAGCGAATTTGCGCGATTTGCCGCCAGCAAATAAATTCGCAAAAAAACGGGTGCCGGCATCAAAAACGAGACGCCGGCGCCATTTTTCTAATTTTTTGCCGTTTTGCGAATTTCGAGCGAAATTCGCAAATTTGCCCATCACTAACCAAGACGGCTGTGAAGTATATAATACTAAGAAATATAGTAATAATTATAATTCTACATTCTATTTTGTTCACACGGGATCAATGATCAGGCAGTTGTGGTAGAGAAGTTGTCATAAAGGTTGTTCAAAATAAATGTTTATTGCATTGATTTAATGGCTGGAGTAGTTGCTAATGCCCTGGAGAGGCTTGAGGAGAGAAGGGATGGGAGATACAAATAGAGAGTTGACGATGGTTGTTAGAAAGCTAGTTACAGAGATTTATCAAATGTTAAGAGGTTTTTTTTTGCCTCAAATCAAGAAGAATATGGACAAGGTTTCTGGTCAGACTTTTGATTGAGACAAGGGATAAGAGCTTGTCACTAGTAACTGTATAGCAGGAGAGAGATGCCGTGTAGGTGACAGTCAGGTTTGCTAAAGAAGTTTCTTTATATAGACATTAAACTAGATTGTTCCCAGCCAGGCTGCGTCTTATGCACTTGTTTAAATATAAATTGTCTGCAGTACATAGAGTTTATACTTGAATAAATTATCTGGGTATAACTAAGGAAAGAACCTCATACTAGCTTCTTTCTGTTGTCATGTCTATATACATATATATTTATATACTCGCTCACTCTTTTACTATGATCAATACTCGAGTACTATAATGTTATATTATATTATTATAAGTGGTCTTCATTTTTATATTCTGTGGATGGTTTAGCTTTTTTTCAGCAGCTCCCAATTTGGCATTTTTGAAGTAATGGGCCTGAAAATAAAAAAAAAGAAGTCCCAGAACAACAACAGTAACAATACATTTAAAGCCTTAAGACCTCCCCTGGGAAGTAAGGCGGGGGCTCCCCCTGCTGTTCATAAGTATGATTGTTTCCCTGCAGAGCAGTTAGGGACCGTCTGACAATTCCTATCCACAGCAGTAAATGAAGGGAGAATTTCACTGAATACAGTCAGGTTTCTTATAAAAACTGTACACATTTTTTAATTAAAGTATATTGGATATAGGTTTCTTTTTCATTAAAGAAAGTAAAAATGGGATTTTATTTTTTTGCCTTTACATGCCCTTTAAAGGTGAACCAGCCCTTAAAGTTCTACAAATGAGTGCCTGTTGATTTGTGACTGAGAAGAACATAATTTGATGGATGAGAGGAGTATTATGACTTACAGACCCTAGGGCAACTTCTCTGCTCCCCGTAGTTACGCCACCAGCCCGCCATTGTCCTCTTCCGGGCTCCCTCTCTGCGGCAGGCAGCGCACACACCAGCCAGCACACAAAAAACTGCAAAAAATAAATTGTAGAAAAAAAAATCCAAACTGGAGGAAGAAAATTCTGAAAATATAAAATATATAGAATTAAAAAATATTTTGTTTCATTTTAATAAGAAATATAACAGGAAACTCAATATCAACTTCTCCTTATTTAATAATAAGACAGTGGTCAGTCTGTGTTGGTAACAAACACAATGGGAGCCCTCGTACTGATGCCTTTACTCTGTAAGTACCATTTATTCTATTAGTCTCTTATCAGCTGAATGTACCACAATATGTTCCTATAATGATTTATTTCTCCAGTATAAGGGATCCCAGACACATGTAAGGATAGAGCAGGAGATACTGCAAATAACTGGCAGCTGGGGGAACCTATTTATTACCATTTCATATCACACTCAGATACCTCGCTCTATAGTAGATGGAGAAAATTTGGAATATCTTCACATTGGTCCAATCAGTGGTTTGTGGTATAATGTGGAGTAACTCCTGCTCCCAGTGTCGGACTGGCCCGGCAGGACACCGGGAAAATACCTGGTGGGCCCCAACCCTTAATGGGCCCCCGCCGGGCCAGACCCCTCTTCAGATCTTCGGGGAAAAGTTTTTCTTAGGTGCCGCGCAGCGCCTTCTGCGCATGCGCTTGGCACCAAACACCCAGGCGCCTTCACACAGGTGCGCGCCTTCATGTGCGCCCTCTCAGCATGTCACAGTAGGGGGCGAGGGGGGCCCTGGACAGTAGTCCCGGTGGGCCCCTGGCCCCCCCAGTCTGACCCTGTCTGCTCCTGTTATAATTTATTCTATTTGGGCAGAAAATAACTCAGAGAGCTGCTCACATGTGAATATTAATGACATGAGAAGGCGGGTTGATAGGGGTAGGGAGCAGATATTTGGGGGTCTGGGTGTTAGTGAGGGAGAAAGAAGGACATGGAGTGAATACGTTTATGAATAGTGTGAATAGAACTGTATGTCTCCATGTCATGTTTATGTGCCGTGTGGCAATGGGAAGAGAGGAGGAAGAAGCCACTGAGGAATCTTATTTCACTGGTACAGAAGCCCAGAAATCTCTGCCTAAAGGGTATAGGGAGGAATGAGAGAGGGACACACAACTGAGGTTGTACAACTGAACTGTAGTTTAAGATACTTTTTACTCCTCGTCTTTCTATTCAGGCCTTGCCTATTCATATTCCAGTCTCTTATTCAAAAGCACTGCGTAACTTATCGGCATTATAAATAAATGATGATGATGATGATCAATGCATGGTTACTAGCAATCAGATGGCTGCAATTACAAACTGGAGAGCTGCTGAATAAAAAGCTAAATAAGTCAAAAACCACAAATAATAAAAAATGAAAACCAATAGGAAATTGTCTCAGAATATCCCTCTCTACATCATACTAACAGTTAACTCAAAAGTGAACAACCACTTTAGTTGTACAGCTTTAATTACTAAATGAGCAGCATTTTTATGGGAAAATCAGGTAAGAATCCACTTTCGAAGATTCCTATTTATCCAGTCTGTTGGCAGTCACAGTCGTTCATCATTGATGGTTGCTGGATGCCTGATGTTCCCAAAGAGCAGCAGTGAGGGAGTGTAAACCCTAAATAAGCAATTAGAAATGATTTAGTGGGTCGCTGTCCGAAAGTTCACATTCTTCTATAAGTCCACAAACTGTGCATAAATACACACTCCCACATCTACTTAGCTAATGTTTTCTGTTCCAATTGTATTTAACTTATCCGAACACAATGTGAAAGTGTAATTACTTTCTTTTTTACATTTACCTTCATAACATATAAACTGGTAGTCTGTACAGAGAGATCCCATAAAACTATGGCAGCATAGGTATTCCCTGTACTAAGCATAATTCAGCAGGAACAGTCCCCTAAGTTTGTTCATAGTCTGTACAGAGAGATCCCATAAAACTATGGCACATAGGTATTCCCCTGTACTAAGCACAATTCAGCAGGAACAGTCCCCTAAGTTTGTTCATAGTCTGTACAGAGAGATCCCATAAAACTATGGCAGCATAGGTATTCCCTGTACTAAGCACAATTCAGCAGGAACAGTCCCCTAAGTTTGCTCATAGTCTGTACAGAGAGATCCCATAAAACTATGGCAGCATAGGTATTCCCTGTACTAAGCACAATTCAGCAGGAACAGTCCCTAAGTTTGCTCATAGTCTGTACAGAGAGATCCCATAAAACTATAGCAGCATAGGTATTCCCTGTACTAAGCACAATTCAGCAGGAACAGTCCCCTAAGTTTGTTCATAGTCTGTACAGAGAGATCCCATAAAACTATGGCAGCATAGGTATTCCCTGTACTAAGCACAATTCAGCAGGAACAGTCCCTAAGTTTGCTCATAGTCTGTACAGAGAGATCCCATAAAACTATGGCAGCATAGGTATTCCCTGTACTAAGCACAATTCAGCAGGAACAGCCCCTAAGTTTGCTCATAGTCTGTACAGAGAGATCCCATAAAACTGTGAAGCCATGGGTATGGGTATGTACTGAGGACAATTCTACTGGATACTGTGAAATTGCAGTGGCCTATAGAATACTTGCACAACAAGCAGTGATCCTTCACTAGACTCCACAGATTAGCACACTTAGAAAGCTCTCTGGGATGTTGTTGCATCACATGAATTCATGAACATTCAAAAGCACTTGTAAGGCCCCATCTAGAATATGCCGTACAGTTTTGGTCTCCATCACTCAAACAGGACATTATTGTATTAGAGAGGGGACAGAGAAGGGCAACTAAGCTGGTAAAGGGAAAATCTTAGCTATGAGGAAAGACTGGCCAAATTGGGGATGTTCACTCTGGAGAAGAGGCGCTTAAGGGGTGATATGATAACTGTGTATAAATATATAAGGGGATCATATAATAATCTCTCTAAAGTCAATGGGCGTCAAATAATTGTGATGCACAACAATGTTTATCCGCGTGACTGTTCTGACGCATTCCCCCAATTTTTTTTTGCTGCATTTTTCTCCTAAAGTGCAGGCACAAGTCACATGACCAGGGGCAGCTGGGAAATCATTGACCATGCCAGGCGATAGGCAAACCTATGGAGAAAGGAGGTCCCCACTGTCTTGGAGTCTGGGACACAAATCATCTCAAATCAAGTCCCATCTTCCTACCTCTGTTTTTTTCTTTTTTCTTCACTTCTTTATAAAAAATGTTTCTTTCTTCCATTTTCTCATTTTTATTCTCATTCTCTGAGTTTATTTGGCACATGCCAGAGGCCCAAAGGAAGTGACATCACAGAGGAAATGTTTATGAGTCCATTTGACTTTATATTGTTATTTCAGCTCAGTGTAAGTTTGAATATTTTCTCAACAATCTCTCACTGCCAGGCACATACAAATATATATATATATTTTAATAAGAGATTTGTGGCTTGTATCTCTTGCCAGAAGTGTATAGTTAAAGGTTCACCTAGAGGCTTAATATCAGTGATTGGCGAATTTGTGCCGTTTAGCTTCGTCGAAAAATTCGCGAATTTCGCACGAAATTTGCGAAACAGCGAAAAATTCGCAAAACGGCGCCGGCGTCTCGTTTTTGACGCCGGCGCCCGTTTTTTCTACGCCGGCGAATTTTTTTTTAAAAAAAATTTTGACGCCGGCGAATTTTTGCCGCGCATTTTCGCGGGCGTTTCACGATTTTATTCGCTGGCGGCGAAACGCTCGAATTCGCGTCTGGCGAATTAATTCGCCCATCACTACTTAATATGTGTTTTTGTTTGACTATATTCCACTTTCCTCTGAATATTTGTGCCACACATGCCTTCAGAATCACATCATCTGATCATATTCAGGTGTTTGGATGTAGTTCAAAAATGAATAGCTACCAATATTCATTACAATCCAAACATCTGAGTTGTATTATACATCTTCTTCAAGAACAGGAATTCCTAACCTAGATCCATGCATATTTCTTGCATTTATCTCTTTTTAAATTTATTATTATTAACATGTATTTATATAGCGCCAACATATTTCACAGCGCTGTAAAGTAAATGTGTTTATACAACTAAATCACACGAATTACATACATGGAACATATGGAGTTACGTACATCACAACCAATACCGGTACAAAAGGTGAGAAAGGTCCTGTGCAAAAGAGCTTACAATCTAAATGGAAGGGAATAAGACACTTGGGGGCAAATTCACTAAGCGCCGAACTCTAGCGTCAATTCGCTAGCGTTGGGCATTTTCGTTACTTCGCAAATTTCACTAACGAACGCTGGCGTAGATTCGCTAGTGTTACTTCGCACCCTTACGCCTGGCGAATTTTCGCTACGGACGTAACTACGAAAATTCCTTTTACGCCAGACTTCCTTCGCCACCTCAGACCAGGCGAAGCGCAATAGAGTAGATAGGGATTGCTTCAAAAAAAGTTACAATTTTTTCTAAGTCCCAAAAAACGCTGTTTTTTTTTTTCTATATTATGGGTGATAGGCTGAAAAAGATCGAGAATTTTTTTGGGGCTCCCCTCCTTCCCCCCTACATTTCCTGACTCATGGCAACTTAACTATACAGTGGGCACATGTGTAGGGTAAAAAATGTTTTGAAGGTTTCCCAGGCATTTGTAGTGATTCTACGTATTCCTCCATTGAAATTTGAATTTGGCGCCGTATGCAAATTAACCTTCGCTAGCGTAACTTCACTTCACTTAGCGAATCAACGCTAGCGCAACTTCGCAACCTTACGCCACCCCTGAGCGCAACTTCGGATTTTAGTGAATTTGCGGAGCGCTGGCGAAACTACGCCTGGCGAAGCGCGGCGAAGTGCGGCGAAGTTACGCCTGGTGCAACTACGAATCTTAGTGAATTTGCCCCAAGGTGTGGGAGTGGGCAGGATCAGAATTAAGTGGGTGAGAAATGTGGTATTGTATGTGGTGTTGTATTTGGTAGTTAAGAAGAGTGAGGGGAGGCTTCTCGAAAGAAGTGCGTTGTAGGAGATTTCGTGAAAGCAGAAAGGTTGGGAGAAAGTCGCACAACTGTGGGAGAGAATTCCAGAGGAGGGGTGCAGTATGTGAGGAGGTAATGCTTTCCAATAGGAGAACACGCTACAGAAAAGAAAGTACATTCTGCATGAAAAATCTCCAACAGAAAGATATTGTAATATCTACCTTGTGAAAATTTATGTGAATTATCTATATCTACAGCATGGGATTCATTATCCGGAAACCCCTTATCCAAAAAGCTCTGAATTATGGAAAGGCCATCTCACTTAGGGGAAGATTTATCAAGGGTCGAATTTCGAAGTACAAAAAACTTCGAAATTCGACCATGGAATATCAAATTTGAAGTTTTTTCAACAAATTCGGCAATCCTGCGGTCGAATAAAAATTGCTCGATCGATCGAAGGATTTTACTTCGACCGCTAAAGGCTTAGAAAATGGTTGTAGAAGGTCCCCATGGGCTAACGTAGCACTTCGGCAGGTTTCATTTGGCGAAGTTTCGAAGTCTAAGTTTTTTTTAAAGAGACAGTACTTAGATTATCGAATGGTTGAATATTCGAACGATTTTTACTTTCGAAGTTGAAGTAAATTCTAAGTCTTGGGGGCACATTTACTAAGGGTTGAATATCGAGGGTTAATTAATCCTCGATATTCGACCTTCGAAGTAAAATCCTTCGACTTTGAATATCGAAGTTGAAGGATTTACAGCAAATACTTAGATCGATCGAAGGAAAAATCGTTTAATCCATCGATTGAAGGATTTTCCTTCGATCAGAAAAAGCTTAGAAACCTTATGGGGAAGGTCCCCATAGGCTAACATTGGTGCTCGGTAGGTTTAAAGTGGCAAAGTAGGTAGTCAAAGTTTTTTTTAAAGAGACAGTACTTCGACTATCGAATGGTCGAATAGTCGAACGATTTTTAGTTTGAATCGTTCGATTCAAAGTCGTAGTCGAAGGTCGAAGGAGCCTATTCGATGGTCGAAGTACCCAAAAAGAAACTTCGAAATTCAAAGTTTTTTTACTTCGTATCCTTCACTCGAGCTTAGTAAATGTGCCCCGTAGTATCCTATTCGATGGTCGAAGTATCCAAAAAATTACTTTGAATTTCGAATTTTTTTACTTTGAAAATTCCCTCTAGTTCACTTTGACCCTTGATAAATCTGCCCCTTAGACTCCATTTTATCCAAATAATCAAAATGTTTTAAACTTATTTCCATTTTCTGTGTAAAAATAAAACAGTAACTTGTACTTGATCCCAACTAAGATATAATTAATCCTTATTGGAAGCAAAACCAGCCTATTGGGTTTATTTATTGTTGACATGATTTTCTAATAGTCTTAAGGTATGAAGATCCAAATTACAGAACAATCCATTATCCAGGTCATGTGCATTCTGGGTAACAGGTCCCATACCTGTTGTAAAGATGATTATCTTTTTCTATGTAATAATAAAACAGTGGCTTGTACTTGATCCCAACTAAGATATAATTAATCCTTATTGGAAGCAGAACCAGCCTAGTGTATTACTAAATGTCCACCGTTCTGAGTTGGCAGCTTATTGGCCCGTGTATGGGGCCCTCCGACGGGCTTCTCTGATCGATATCTGGACAAAAGTTGACGAGATGTTGAATGGGCAGGTCTGAAAATCTCGTCGGATCACAGACCACATCTGTTCATTGACAGGGTCCCGCGATCAGGGCCTTATTTATCAAAATATAAATTTTTCTGAGTATTTTAATTTAAAAAGTCAGACCAATGTAGAATCCATGACTGAACCTTATCTATCATTAAAAAAGCACAGATTGGGGAGCAACCTGAAAATATTGAGCAAAAATCCGAATCATACTATTTTTTTGGGTGTTTATCCTGAATCACTCAATTTTTTTAGGCAAATTCCAGCACAAACCACAGAAAATTCCAAATAGGATGGGGACATCTCCCATTGACTTATATACATCTCAGTAGGTCTGAGATACCGGATTTTCGGATTTGGACTTTTTTCATCCTTGGGGTATAATAAATCTTGAAAATGTAGAGGGTTTTTTTTTCCAGGAAAATTCTGATTTTATAGTAAAAAAACTTTCGGGTTTTTGGCATTTGGACTTTAATAAATAATAAATAACCCCCTTAGTATCCAAGTGAATGGGTCTACCCTTATAAAGGGGCAGCACAGAGCTACGTGGGAAGTGTTCCGGAAAGGAATCTGTGCTGTCCAGAAAGAACATCAGAACAAGGTTAAATTTGCCCATTAACATCTAGGAAACATTCAAGACTACTTGAACATCAGAAGAACCTGATACCAACAGTAAAGCCTGGTGTTGTATAGTTTGGGGCTGCATCAGGTCCTGGACAACTCACCATCATTAACTGCACTGTACAGTATTAATTGTACCAGATAATGTGAGACCATCAGTCAGAAGATAGAGGCTTAAACAAAAGTGAACCTTGCATATGACAATGACCCTGAAGATTCCAGTAAACCCACCAATGAATAGTTGAAAAAAAGAGAAATGAAGGGTTCTGTAACCCTGGATATAACTCCATTGAGATGTTGAGGAAGGGTTTGAAATAGGCTGACTGTATATGCAAGACATTCTCCAACACACAGCTGAAAGCATTTTGCATGGAGGAAAGACACGAGTCTTCACCTAGTTCATGTCAGAGACTGATAGACAGTTATATGAGATGCTTACTTGAGGTTGTGGTTTCTGCCAATGAAATGTCATAGCTGGAAATTTTTTATTGAATTATTGCAAATGCGTCTTGGTTTTTTTTTGAACAGTTACATCATCTTTATCTTTATATACTGTTTGGATGAAGATAAAATATTGATGTCCACATATTACAAAAGAAGAAGAAACTTTACATGGAGTTGTACCTACTTTCTCATATTCCTGTACATACAGTATGTTAGTATAAACAAAATAATTATAGTATAAAGTTAAGCCCATCAAACCATTGTGTTGCCACAAGTCGGACAATGAACGCAAAGTCAAACCATATACTAGGGAAGTCTTCCATACTGAAATGTGCAGCAAAATGTATTAACAGTCTCTATAAGGGCTTCATGAAGCAGAGGATGGCCTGTCCATGGAGAAGAGTAGCCAACAAGCAAAGCATTGGTCAACTCACATCATATTAATTATCAGCAAATGTATCATAGTAACCAAGGACAAACTTCTGGTAACAGTGATACCAATGGCAGAGCAGTGAACAGGATCTATAAGCAAAGGAAATAGAAAAAAAATCAAAATTTAGTCAAAAAATCAAGATATAGATACTGTATCTAAACAATCCTTTCTGAGATATTTATACTGTAAATGATGCGTTTTTTAAAATCAATTATGAATAACATTATTTTTTCTAATTATCAGCTTTTCCCGTATGGATGTTAATTCAGGACATGTTCATTCAAGATTATACCTCTGATTTGCAAGACTTTGGGGTAGAATTCATTCCAGAATTTACATTGTTTGATTCGCATTTTCTGTTTTGTCAATACGTCCTCCGTGTCTATCACTGTGTAATGTTGATCATCAAGAGTAAAAGCAGGCCATTGGTTTTGCAACGGTTCCGCCCCATTTGGGTTCCTAAAAAATGAGACAAATAAGAGAGAGGAAAAATATTAGAACATAGAACATCTGCTACCATCTGATCCCACTTTCAGAAGATGGGGCTGCATGCTAGTGATGGACGAATTTATTCGCCATGCGCGAATTCGCAGCGAATTTGCGCGATTCGCAAAACGCCCGTGAAAATTTGCGGCAAAAAATCGAAAAAACAGACGCCGGCGTCAAAAACGGGCACCGGCGTCAAAAACGAGATGCCGGCGCAGTTTCGCCCATCGAAACAAATCGAAACGGCGCAATTCGCCCATCACTACTGCATGCACTTAAATTCAATACTTTTAGTTGACTATTAAAGTACTTCTATGTAATCATATACAGTAGGAAAAATAAGTACTGAACACATCGATGCTTTTCTAAGTAAATATGTTTCTATTAGGACTACTGACATTTACATGAAATTTACACCAGAACTCAAAACAAATAAGTCCATCGATTACATTATCTGTAACTTAATTGTGGAATGACACAGGGAATAAGTATTGAACAAATGAAGAAAATGAGGTGCAAAAAGGCATGGAAAGCCAAGACACCAAGGGGCCAATTCATTAACTTCGAGTGAAGGAATAGAAGAAAAAAAACTTCGAATTTCGAAGCGTTTTTTTTTTGGCTACTTCGACCATCGAATGGGCTACTTCAACCTTCGATTACGACTTTGACTTCGAAACGAACGATTCGAACTAAAAATCATTATTCGATTCGACCATTCGATAGCCGAAGTACTGTCTCTTTAAGAAAAAACTTTGACCCCCTAGTTCGCCACCTAAAAGCTACCGAAGTCAATGTTAACCTATGGGGAAGGTCCCCATAGGCTTGGCTAACTTTTTTTGATCAAAGAATAATCCTTCGATCGATGGATTAAAATCCTTCATCGTTAGATTCGAAGGATTTAATCGTTCGATTGAACGATTATTCCTTCGATCGTTCGATTGAACTATTTGCGCAAAATCCTTCAACTTCTATATTCGAAGTCGAAGGATTTTAATTCCCCAGTCGAATATCGAGGGTTAATTAACCCTCGATATTCGACCCTTGATACATTTGCCCCTAAGTAATGCACTCAACTGACATGGCCCTATGCACAAGACTCCATTGCTGGAAAAAAAGCATGTTGAAGCTTAAATTGAAAGTTGCATAACATTTGGACAAACAAATGAAATTCTGGGAGAATATAGTCTGGTCAGATGAGAACAAAATTGAACTCTTTGGATGAAATCTGTCCGAAGATTAAAAACCTGCCATGCATATAAAACATTGAATTAATTATTAACTCGTAGAGATCAGAAAGTAAGTGGGAGAAATTAGAATGACTTGAGTCAACAAATATTTGAAAATTGTAATTTGTGCCAAAGTATTTGAAAAGAAAACACTGTTTGACAATACATGGAATCCTTATTATCTTACTCTGACAACTGTAAACAACTACATATCATTATAAATATCATGTTTGAGCATGAACACTTTGAAGATGATATCAGTCCTACCAGAGGTGACCAGACCAGAGGTAACTAAACTTTTTGCATCCACCAGCTGGAAACTGGAGTTAAATAAACTACCCACCAAGAAAACTTCAAAGTTTAGAGCATCAAAGGAGCTGTAAAATCTGACTTACTATGAGCGCGGTGCAAATAAATTGTAATTTGTGCCTTGACCTGGTTTAAAAACCAATCAGAAGGTTCAGAAAGTAGCTCACTATGCAGTTTGCAATACCTGTGCTTTAATGGCACATACCAATAGGTACCTGGATCATTTCTTTTTTGTCCTTGAATTTTCATGTCATCATAGTCTGCTCAGCTGTAAATAATCTCTCTTTAGGTTCTCTAATTTTACCATGAGACCCTGTAAACCAATTTTACCATTAATCCCTAGTAGTGATGGGAGAATTTATTCGCCAGGCGCGAATTCGCGGTGAATTTGCGCGATTCGCCGGCAGCGAATAAATTCGCAGCAAAAATTCGCCGGCATCAAAAACGGGCACCGGCATCAAAAACGTCCGGGGGCATAAAAAAACAGGCGCCGGCGTCAAAAACGAGACGCCGGCGAGGTTTCGCGAATTTTTCGCCGTTTCGCAAATTCGCCCATCATTAATGCCTAGCTCTGAGCTCATTCTTTGTCATTTGTCTTTGTCTGCTGGTACCTGGGTGTTCTGTGTTCTGTTTATTGGTTCCTGATGCCTCCTTTACCCTAGTCCAGCCATTTGTATTTGATCTCCTGGTCTTGGTTCCTGTTTAAAGTTTGCATAACCATTCTTTCTATGGTAGTTTATCTGGTTCTGACCCAGTCCATCCAACTACACCTAGCTATGATCTTTCTGACTCCTTTTCAAAGTTTTACATTTTGCTCCATTTCTTTCATCATTGGGAGTCTCTGGATTATCGTGCAGTAACACATGATCTGAGTATCTGAAGACCAAGTCCAAAGCCAACTCTTATACAGTATGTAGAAATAGCTTAGGCTGGAAAATAGTTATTCACCTTGACTCTAAGATTATGTTATGAGACATAGTATCACAGGCACAAGTGAGCACACTACGTAACACTTGAAAAAGGCCTCAAACCCCTATCATTGCCTCATGTTCCTTTCTTGTCCCCTTAAATGAGAAGATGTCCACATTCTGCCCATATACTATGTCATCTGTATGCAGTTCGGGCATGCAAATGTAGCTGTACATAGACAAACAGGTTCAAGTGGTGGAGCTCCAGTCTGGGCCACCAAAGAGTTCTGCATGTCAATGGAAGACACAACCACCCAAGCGTAAAGGTTCAATGTAGGCAATAACATGGTATGTTGAACCTGTTTTTGGCATTTTGCAGCTTTTCACCCATGATAACTGAGTACCATGCTCTGATTCTTTACATTTTCAATATCTGACTTGCCAAACTATGAGATATCCCCTGGTATAAATCTCTATATATATCCGAATAATTACTTAAGTGAAACAATGCTATGAACATATAACAAACTGGATAAATATACACTATATACTCCTGGTGCAAGTGCTTGAACGTTACTGGGTCAAAAAAATAATCACTTTAGGACCCATACATAGATCACAAATGCCTGTACCTGATTAGTAGATGCATTGCCTGGGATGTAGTCCTTAGAGCAGCACATACATAGGGAATTCCTGATATAGATTGGGGTACAAATGTTGTGCTTGGTATAGAAGCACAGAGAGTTGCAACTCTGGATTTAACCAGAAAATCTGAATGGCAAAAGATGCAAAGTACACACATCTCTAGGATTCCATACAATGTATTGCCATTTTGCAGTCTGTTTTTCATTTTGCCCTATTTTTATTAGAAGCATCCCCCAAAGCCCCCACAAATTAAAATATATGCTCATTTGCACAGAATTTAGATATTAACTATAATGTGTATTTAAGCCACTGTTGCCATTCATTTTTAAACTCTAATTTATTTTTTAATTGTAGGCTTGGCTATAAGGATACAAATATTAATGATGATAATAAAAACAAAGCACTCACCCTGTTTTTGCAAAATTAGCCCATTGTCTCATTACTGTACGGCTCAGTGTTTCCTCTTTTTTGGTATAATTAAGTTTCTTCTCCAATGGCTTTCCAAATACAAACTCAATCTCATAGCCATGCATGACTCCCATCCATTCAGGCCAAGCAAGCTGGGAAGATCTGTGTTGAAAGTAGTACAGATAAACATTGTTCCCAAGGTCCGCATTTCTCCTTGTAAATTCCAGTAGAGGACATATAAAATTGGAATCTCCAACAATGTCATCCATGGCATCATGATAAAGAGCCGGATCCTCTTCATCTTCCCAGTTTGTATAATGGAACAGGATGGAGTCTACTGCAAGTTTTGTTGCTTTTGGGAAAGATAATCTGACACTTTCTTCAAACTGTGCTCTATTTATATAACTCTCATGATCTTTACTGAATCCCGGAATTCCATATACAAGGAAATATGATCCCTCATCCTTATTAACTCCAGTTAAAATATCTGTGTTCTTTTTAAGTTGACCAAGTTTTAACAACTTTTCTGGCATTTCTGTGAGAAAATCTTCATCAACGACAGGAGGAAAAGTAATTTCTATTATTGATCTCTCATTGGATGGAATAACAGAATAAGCTTTCTCAGATATCTCATTGGGAGTTTTGGTACGAAGGCAGGCAATGATTTTGTTATCAGTCTTGTAAGAACAACCCAGCTGATTGGCTAATATCAAAGCTCTGTGCCTGGCTGCTGTTTTATTTACAGCACCCCAAGGAGCGTTAGCAGAACCACTTTGCATAATGGCTCTTGTAAAATATGTGTGGCTTTTTGGAGAAAGCAAATGATAACTTACTGAGGCTGCTCCAGCACTTTCTCCAAAAATGGTTATGCTTTGAGGATTCCCACCAAATGCTGCAATATTCTCATAAACCCATTGAAGAGCCAATCTCTGGTCAAAGAGGCCAACATTTCCTGGAGCGTCAGAATTTCCAGGAAATGACAAAAATCCCAGGGCACCTAATCTGTAGTTCATTGATACCACAATGACCTGTTCAGATTGTGCCAGAAACTTGCCATCATACACATCAAGAGAAGATGTCCCGGTTTCAAAGGAACCACCATATATCCAAACCATGACACTTGCACCTTTTGGTTGTGGATCTGGAACCCATATATTAAGATACAGGCAATCTTCACTCACTTCTGTGTTTGGATTCCACATCTCAGAACCAGAAAAGCCTGGAAATGTTTCATCTGCTATTTGAAAGCAGGAATTTCTATAGTTTAAAGCATGCAGCACATCTGACCATGACTTTGGAGGCTCAGGTTTTTTAAATCTTAATTCGCCAACTGGGGGCTCTGCGTATGGAATTCCAAGAAAAGCTGTAACTGTACCAGAGGGTACTGATATCTGCACCCCTTTTACTTTTCCGTGTTTGGTAATGACGATATGATCCTCAGAAATGATGCAGTCCACGAGAAGTAAACACAATGTGGAGAAGCAGATTATAGCCATGGGCTTGATTGTCAACATCTTGTTAACTGAAACATGAAAGAATTTGTTTTAGAAGAATTTGAGCATCAAGAGATCCTGGAGAAATTCCCAGGGAAAGTGCATATTTGAATAAAAGGTATTCCAACCCTGTTTAAAATGGTAGAAATATTAGACACTGGTGGTGCTAACATACAGTATAGGCACCCCAGTGTTTTAGGGTTCAATTTCATGACTCTGGATGATGAATATATTCCCCATCCTATTACAGGAGATCTAATAAACAAAGGTCTTTGAAAGAACTGAGTAGGACTTTGAAACAGGCTAGGAACTATTTCATTGATTATTAACTTGATGATTCAATTAAAATCAATTAAAACAGGGACTCACTTGTATGAATGATGCACCACCCTATAATTTGTATCGTATTTATTGATTCAGCCAAACAAAAGATCACAGTTGTTTGCAAGATGGAAACAACACAAACAGGGGAATTGCTATTATATATTACATTAATGCTAATAAAAATGCAAATGCTAGTCTGTAGGTGATTGAAGTATAGCACTTATCAGGTCTTTTTTATAAATTCAAAAACTTTTATTCAAAGCCCAATCTCAATGCAGACTGTATAATGAGATATAGATCTCAATGCAAAGATGTTCAACTGAAAATATCAATTCACAACTGGAAATTGAATCACATTACAGAAATAGTTCCATATTAAACTAAGTATAAGTTGTGAAATGGTCTCCTCCAAGATGGTTTCTTGTGGTTTGAGATTCTCTCTCTCAGTTCAGAGACAAAATGAAACACAGCTACCTGTTAAAGTGCTCCTGCTTCTAATACATGAATAAATTGCGCAAATACCCTGAATGAAGAAGATCTTCTTTATTCGGGCATTATCGAATTATTATTATGAGTAAAATGTAAACTATTTTTGACCCTGAACCAGCTAACCTCTTCTTGAACTTTCCATCAGACTGTCACCCACCATTTGATCCCATGTATCCATTCATGTATATCTATCTGGGCACAATACCGCAGTTTCTTTCCCCAACCAGTGGATCACTAGCAACATTTTGCTCACCAACCCCTTGGATGTTGCTCCTAGTGGCCTCAAAGCAAGAGCTTATTTTTGAATTGCTGGTTTGGAGGCAAGTTCTGGTTGTATACAAACCAGGTGTACTTCCAACCAGGAGCTTCTGTAGGCTGCCAGTTCTTATAGAGACTACGACATTGGCACCCCAAGTGTTTTAGGATTTCATTCTTTATTAAGGGGCCGATTCATCAAGGGTCGAATATCGAAGGTTAATTAACCCTCGCTATTCGACTGGGAATTAAAATCCTTCGACTTCGAATATCGAAGTCGAAGGATTTAGCGTATATACTGAGATCGTACGATTAATTCAATCTTAATTTGGATTTTAATCCAACGATCGAAGGAATATCCTTCGATCAAAAAAAGTTAGCCAAGCCTATGGGGGACCTTCCCCATAGGCTAACATTGACTTTGGTAGCTTTTAGATGCTGAACTAGGGGGTCGAAGTTTTTTTAAAGAGACAGTACTTCGACTATCGAATGGTCGAATAGTCGAACGATTTTTACTTCGAATCCTTTGATTCGAAGTCGTAGTCGAAGGTCGAAGTAGCCCATTCGATGGTCAAGGTAGCCAAAAAAAAACTTAGAAATTCGAAGTTTTTTACCTTCGAATCCTTCACTCGAAGTTAGTGAATCGGCCCCTAAGTGTTCACTCTCCGTGTAGATATGATGACTATTTTGGATTAGTAATTTATTATTATTCGGATTAATAATTTGATGGATTATTCTGACTATTATGGAGTGTTAACAAGATTGTAATTGATCTAAATAGTTGGGAGTTTGTGTTTATGCCCAATTCTGTTGAGACTGATCTGAATTATGAAAAGCTCTATAATGCCTCTGTACTAGGTAAATTAAGTATCCCAGTGATAATGATGGCAGAAGTAAATCAATACATATCTTTTAAAAAGCAAATACATTTCTATTTAATAAAATATAATTTCACTGCTCAAACATCTGTAACATGAATCAGATTTCAGAAGTAGACGACTCTACCAGAAACTGAACCTGCAAGTAGATTAATAGGAAGAATTTGCCATAAATACTTCTTGTATCTATGGGCTCATTCTAGTTCTTCCCAGAGAATGCATTGAGTTGGGTCATTGACAATACTGTATGTATTTTGTACCAACATGCCGTGCTAGAATAAAAATAAATTCAAATGGATTTAGGAAACTCCTACATTTGTACATGTCTGCTTATGAGTATTGTGTATACAGCATATAAATAGGGATGGGCGAATCTGAGCCGTTTGGTTTTGTTAAAAATTCTCCGACGGCGAATTGTTGCCGACGCCCTTAGACTATGGGCGAAATTTTGTTGACGTGCGTCTTTTTTTTTTGATGCACACCACCATACAAGCCTATGGGCGTCATTTCCGCGATGAAACAAGGCGAAAAAATTCGCCCATCCCTACATATAAATAGCATTGCTGTTTTATGGTTTTTTTACCATAATAGTAGAAAAGAAATGGCTTTAATTATGAAATAATTTTTGAAAAGCAAAAGTTGCATATTTGCTATCAAGTAATCCATAGCAATTTAACTGAGTTCCTAAATCTGTACAAACTTTCCACCATATATCACTTTACCCCTTCTTCTTCTAGACTGTAAGCTCCATTGAGCAAGGACTTCTTTACCTCTTGTACTGATTAATAGTTGTATGTCTTCTATATCTTAGGAATACAGTACATACCCAGCCATTGTGCAGCACTGTGGATATTTATAAATATGCAATGGGTTTTGTTCGTACGTTTAATTAAAAAAAAACATATTTTTGTTTGCACTATTGGGTGCTGTACTTGAACCATTATAAATATGTAATTATATTGTTCGTTGTCCAGCTAATTGTGTCAGAGCACATACCCACTACAATGTTCTTTAGTTATTTATAGACTGTGTTTTTCTGCAATGGCATTCCATTCTGTACCTTCCTGAGAAACAGGACATTATTGTTATTGTTATTGCCATACTGATCACTAATAAACATGAGGCTAGCAAATTCCATTGCTGAATCAAATCACCAACATAAAACATTTTATTGCTTATTTTATTGTTTTAATTACCTGGCGTATTGCACCTTTTATCCAATTCAGTTCCCAAGGGCGAGCAGCCGCCAATGGCAACAGCTCCCTGCTCAGTTGTCTTCTCCAACAATGCAGAAAGTCTAACAGAGAGTTTGCTTTTAAGAAGAAGCAGCTAATCCCTCCCAGACATTCTGTATCACATACTCACACTCCTGCAAGAGGAACAACTGTTGCACCCCACCCAAACCCAAATAGGAATATGAACAAGAAAGAAATAAATCAAGAACGGTATTTGGATAATCCTCAAAACATATAAATGAGTGTGCTGAACTCAAGCCAAATCCAAAGAACAAAATTGCCCATTATTTTGCAGATGCTGAAATGTCATCTTCCAAAGTACTTCCATCCATTTTATTCAGCAATACGTTTTTATTGAATATTTGCAATTAGACTTCAATCACATTTGATGACAGTTTTATAAGTAGGCTGACGTTGCTTAGCTTAAACTGAAGCAACATTGTAGATACAAGCACTAACAAGAGCAGAAAGTGAGTAACATACAACCATCAATAAACCTTGACTCACCCCGTGGAACAATACAGAGTTCTGAACAGAAATTTACTGGTGTACAATTACTTACTCATTAAATGAAATGATTAGAAAGGTAATTTGTGTCTTAGATGTTTAATCATTTATAAATGCTTGCTTTGTCTGCAGGGTCAAGTCTATTAAAATAGAAATACCTGGTATCCATAAATAAATATAATGATAAATAAAAGTTTACTTTGTCCACCTTTACTTTCATGTTTTTTTTGCCAACTCAGTTGGTGAAGAAGGATTAAAATATCGATAAAAGCAGGAGAATCCTCCATTTAGAAGAATATATATTCCTTTCTAGACACCACCATAATTAAAGTCAATTTAAGAATCTTTCTTTCAGTCTTTTGGATATATAAATTGGGATTGTGTTCCTACAATGAACACCCAACAGGGCAAGAGATGTAAGAATTTTACAGTAGTATCTAATTAATCTGGAAGAAATCTCTATTAATTCAAACCATGAATCGTGGATCCAGGGATGAAAGCTAAAGAAACAAGTTTATATTAGTCTCCTTGCATTTTGGGCAAAAACAGTTAATTTCAAGTTCCTGCTTTTTACATAGTGTTGAATTGCAATTCGTTAGAAGGGATGTAGAAATAATAAATTATTTAGCCAATTTATCAGCAGAATTTCCTGAGGGGGTTTCTGACTTCCTACTAACCAATGTTTCTAAACTGCTTAATCTAAAAAGTTTTTTTTTATTTTTAACAGTCAATATTCAAAATTTCATCTGAAAATGTTGTCATTTATCTTTCTCACTTAAAGATTCAGCATACCCTCTTGTTCAACATTAGTGCAATGAATACATTCTGAATAGATTCTGAATGAGACTGAATAGTTTCTGAAAATATGTTTTCCCTGTTGTTTTGTTCAGGGAAATTCCATGTGTTTTTTAATTTCTTGAGCTATGTATTTATCCTTTCCTTCCCTCAAATATCCAAAAAAAAACCTTATTTTTGTTTTGTAGTTTAGGGGGCCGATTCATCAATTGTCGAATATCGAGGGTTAATTAACCCTCGATATTCGACTGGGAACTAAAATCGTTCGACTTCGAATATCGAAGTCGAACGATTTTGCGCAAATCCTGCGATCGATTGATCGAAGGATTTTTCGTTCGATCGAACGATTAAATCCTTCGAATAGAACGATTCGAAGGATTTGAATCCAACGATCGAAGGAAAATCCTTCGATCAAAAAATCACAGGCAAGCCTATGGGGACCTTCCCCATAGGCTAACATTGACTTCGGTAGGTTTTATCTACCGAAGTAGGTGGTCGAAGTATTTTTTAAAGAGACAGTACTTCGATTATCGAATGGTCGAATAGTCGAACGATTTTTACTTCGAATCGTTCGAATCGTTCGAATTCGAACGAATTTAACCAATTCGATAGTCGAAGTACCCAAAAAATACTTCGAAATTCAAAGTTTTTTACATTCGACTTCTTCACTCGAATTTTGTAAATCTGCCCCTAGGTATAGCCAATATGATGTAACCTCTAATACAACTTTTAATAAATCAGCTCCCTGTGTTATACGTAGAATGGTAATAGTTGAGTTCAACCTTCTACCTCTTGATTAATGTCCCTAATTTTTGTCGCTGGCATTTGTAGTTTAAAACAGCTTGAACTCTACTGGCCAGGCATCCTCTGCAAATTTGTTTAAATTTAAATTAGGTGATAAATATAATTGATTGATTCACCAGTGCTGAAGAATTAGATTTAAAAAATATTTTTTTTCATGGAAAAACAATGGGTTGTAACACAAAGATTAACTTTTTTGGACGATAGTATATTGGAAAAAAGTTTCAACCAGTGGGGGAAAAAAATCACTTCCAAAAACATTTAGGGGCTGATTTTTTAACTCTAATAAATTTGAATGTACTCACAATTCGAATGGGAGGTTATTTATGGAAAAACTCGAGCATCTAATATTCGATCAAATACGAATGATCAAAAATTCAAATCGAGTTTCCGCTGAAAAAACTGGAACGTCAGGAAGGCAATTGACATCTTCAAATGGTTCAACGGACCTCTGCCATTGATTTCTACATGAACTCGGCAGGTTTGAGGTGGCGAATATTCTAATAAAACTTTCCGGGGTCAAGGTGTAATAAATCTAACATTCAATTTAAGTTGGTGATTTAAAATTAGAATTTGTGAGTTTTGATCAAAAACAAAATTCAAAAATTTGAATTTGAATTTACTATTTAAAACCTTAATTAATCTGCCCCTTAGTCTAAAAAACACAACATTTTGATTTGAATATTGTTTGTGATAAATAGGTGATATGGTAGAAACTATATTTTCAGGTAAAAACAAATAATACTGCTGTTAGATTTCACTTGTTAAATGGATATAATTTACTTGTTGGGGCATATTTATCAAGGGTCGAATTTCGAATTGAAAAAGACCAACTGAAATTAGGTCCGTATTCAGCCAAATCGAAGGAATAGGGCATTTGATCGAATTCGAATCAAACTTTTTCCCAAGAAAAACCTTTGATTTTTCAAAGTCCACCAGTTGACTCCATAGTGGTTCTAGGAGGTCCCTCATAGGCTAAAACAGCAATTTGGCAGGTTTTAGATGGTGAATGGTCGAAGTAGAATTTTTAAAGACACAGTACATGATCAATTTCGATATTCGAATTTTCACATTTCAAATTCAAATTGGATTTGGACTATTCCCTAGTCGAAGTACATAAAAAATAGCTAGAAATTGAAATTTTTTTCATTTGAAAATTCACCTCGACGTTCTGGCCCGTTGTGTGCGCCATTCAAATGATAATTTAATATATCTTAAGGTTTAGAGCACTGTCAAATCCACCAAACCTTGTAGAAATCTTGTATAAAACACAAGAGTGGGAAGGTTCAGTGATTTTGGTTTTCGGATATACAACCCTTAGATACAGGTTCTCGGCTTAGTCACCTAGATCACTTACATGAATTGGCGAGTACTCATATTTGTATGAATTTCAAGAGCACTTCTCAAATTGTTCAAACATTGACTTATTCATAAGAATAATAATATTTGAAATATGCTGAGTGAAATGTGACTCACACACAAGAAATTAGCAATGGATATATTTAAAGGGATACTGTCATGGGCCAGGTCTAGGGGTAGGCAGAAGAGGTAGCTGCCCTGCGCCCCTCAATCGTTGCACCCTAGGCAGCTGCCTCTTCTGCCTACCCCTAGTTCCGGCCCTGTGACTTGTACTCTGATAAACTTCAATCACTCTTTACTGCTGTACTGCAAGTTGGAGTGATATCAACCCCCCCTCCCTTTATCACCCCAGCAAACAAACAAAAGAACAATGGGAAGGTAACCAGATAGCAGCTCCCTAACACAAGATAACAGCTGCCTGGTAGATCTAAGAACAGCACTCAATAGCAAAATCCAGGTCCCACTGAGACACATTCAGTTACATTGAGAAGGAAAAACAGCAGCCTGCCAGAAAGCATTTCTCTCCTAAAGTGCAGACACAAGTCACATGACTTGGGGCAGCTGGGAAATTGACAATATGTCTAGCCCCACGTCAGATTTTAAAATTGAATATAAAAAAATCTATAGAATAACATATTAAACCCTTCAGTCACGTACATGTTCATGAATCTTACTTGGTTAATCACTGATCCATCGGGCAGGTGGTACAGGATAAGTTCACACAGAGCTAAAATCTCCTAAGAACACAATGGATAAGTATTCATAGCGTTGCATAACAATTACAGCAGGTGCAGAAGCAACTGGAAATTCCACAGAATTGTTAATCCTCATGATCTGAAGGACTGCCAATAATGTTCCACAAAGGAGCCAAAAGAGACAGCTGCCCATTCCTCAGGGTGAGATGAAGAGGTCACTAAAGGTAAGGAAATGCTCCACAGTAATCAGCTAGAACTTCTCCTTCCCTTTCCCTTCCCTTTCCCTTCCCCTGGATAAGGAAACAATAATAGAAATCCCACAGGGTGAAGAAGTTTGGAGAGATGAGAGAATCCATGTAACAATCCAGATTACTCACTAAAGCAGAAGGTTGTCAGTTGTCAGCCCATGACTAAGCACCCTGAAGGTTGTGAAACGCGTAGGGTGGATGGAGATGAAGCTATATTTTTAATTTTTCTACCAATAAATTTATCTTTTAACTGAGCATCTTTGGTCTTGTGGATCCGTTTGAGTGCCGGTCAGCCCTGCTTCTTTATCTTCTGTCAGTGTAGTAGGTCATATCTACCCACAATTATTCAGGTTATTTAGAGAATGATCCCTCGCTTGGGCAGGGGCAGTTATATTGAAAGATAAAACAAAAAGCTTTGAAAGCAGATTCTTGGATGATTGGTATCTCCGAACCTTCCACGGAAAGCCAGAATGATGATTGAGTTTGTGGTTGACTTTAGTATAGATTTGTTTTTCCTTTGAACATATTCCAGCCAGAGAACACGATGGGCTGCAATCGTTTGACTTCTCCATGAACTTGCAAGCTTTTAGATGCTGAACATTTATATCTGAGTTTTCCAATTTTTTGCACTTCACAAATATCAACCATTTGGAAACCCACATTTTAGCACAATTTTTTTTAAATTAAAACATTGATAAATCTGCCACTTAGGGGGTTATTTATTAGGCTTTGTGGTTTACCTATAAAATGTTGAAACTGGAAATAAGGTATAAGTTTTTTTTTGTTTTTTTTTTTAAAAAAAGGCAGAATTTAGAAACCTCATGCAAAGTTCTTGGTGCATTGGTATATGGTCCCAGTTCATCTGAATAAAATAAACCTCCAGATATTCTGATCTGCGCTGGGTTTTGTGCAATAATCCAAAGATTTCGCGTTTTTCAGGAAAAGATTCAACAAAATCAGATTTTTTGGGTGGAAAATCCAAAAAGTTTGTGCAATTAGAATTTCCCTAAATTTTTTTCAACTTTTCTACTGAAATTTAATTTTTCGGGAAAATGTATTGATCAATAAGGGGAAATAACCCGTGCGGATGTGGTCGGAGTATATTTCAGAAAATAATGAGATAAATTTGGATTTTGATAAATAACCCCCCCTTAGAGTGTTTGTTAAAGCCATTCAGTGGATGATCCTACCTGTTGTAAAGTAATATTAACCTGAAGCTGAGGCTGGAGATTTGTCTGTAGATCATTGCTTTTACATAGTTACATAGTTACATAGTTACATAGTTACATAGTTACATAGTTACATAGTTGAATTGGGTTGAAAAAAGACAAAGTCCATCAAGTTCAACCCCTCCAAATGAAACCCAACATCTAGTAATAGGCAAATTTGTCCCGTTTCACTTTGCCGCAAATTTTGCAAGTTCGTGTGGGAAGGTTCAGACATTTCGGTAATTTTTCCCCAGTTTCACGAATTTCGTGGGAAACGTGCAAAATTCTGCGTCAAAATGGGAGCTGGTGTCAAAACTTACGCCGGTGCCCATTAAAATCAATAGGCGTCTGTTAATCAGCGCCGGCATTAAAGTTGGCACCGGAACCATCGCAAATTTCCCCTGCAAATTTGCGCATTCATTCACCGGCGCTGAAACGTGCAAATTATATGCAAATTCGCGCCAGACAAATTAATTGGACCATCACTACCAGCATCCATACACACACCCTCCCTACTGTCACATAAATGATATATACCCATATCTATACTAACTATAGAGTTTAGTATCACAATAGCCTTTGTATTATGTCTGTCCAAGAAATCATCCAAGTCCCTCTTATAGTCATTAACTGAATCATCACCCGGCAGTGCATTCCCCAACCTCACTGTCCTCACTGTGATGAACCCCCTACTCTGTTCCTTTAAATGAAACTTCTTTTCCTCTAGTCTGAAGGGGAGGCCTCTGGTACGTGATTCTCTTTATGGGTAAAAAGGTCCCCTGCTATTTGTCTATAATGTCCTCTAATGTACTTGTAAAGTCTAATCATGTCCCCTCACAAGCACCTTTTTTCCCCCAGAGAAAACAACCCCAACCTTGTCAGTCTCCCCTCATAATTTAACTCTTCCCTCCCTCTAACCAGTTTAGTTGCACTTAGTCTCTGCACTCTCTCCAGCTCATTTATATCCCTCTTAAGGACTGGAGTCCAAAACTGCCCCCATACTCCAGATGAGGCCTCACCAGGGACCTATAAAGAGACACAATTATGTTTTCATCCCTTGAGTTAATGCTCTTTTTTATACAAGAACTTTATTTGCTTTAGTAGCCACAGAATGATCCTTCTCTGCAGTATAACATCTATTCTGTCTCTTGTACTGCTTTTCAGCTGCTGATTAAAACCTAGTTGCACTGGTTACCCCAACAGAGAAATCTGACCAGTACAATTACTGCTGTGGGGGAAGATTTATCAAAGGTCGAGGTGAATTTTCAAATGAAAAAAAAAAAATCGAATTTCGAGATATTTTTTGTGTACTTCGACTAGGGAATAGTCCAAATTCGATTCGGATTTGAAAAAAATCGAGAATTTGAATATCGAAATTTATCATGTACTGTCTCTTTAAAAATTTGACTTCAACCATTTGCCGTCTAAACCTGCCGAATTGCTGTTTTAGCCTATGGGGAACCTCCTAGAACCCATTTGGAGTCAATTGGTGGACTTTGAAAAATCAAAGTTTTTTGGGGGAAAGATTTTAAATCGAATTTAATCGAATGCGCTATTCCTTCGATTCAAACAATTCGAATTCGGCTGAATACTGACCTATTCGATTGAAAATGGACCTATCCGACCCAAAAAACTTTGACTTAATTTCGGTTGGTCTTTTTGAATTCGAATTTTGAAGTTTTTTTCTATTTAAAATTCGACCCTTGATAAATATGCCCCTTACTGTATATGCAAGTGTCACACACTGTAACCTTGAGCACCTTAATACCCCTCCAAATTGTGCCTGTAAGTTACCCTCCCATTTAGACTGTAAGCTCTACGGGGTAGGGACCTCCAGCCTTTTGTCTCCTTGACACTGAGCACTTAATCTGTTAAATAAATATATTTTATATTTATGTGAATTGTATTTCTAATAAAGCACTTATTATTGCTAATTAACGCAGTGCCCGTGTAGAAAACAAATCCACTACTGATCAGTTTGCTGTAATCAAGACAAATGAAGTATGTACCACTGCACACTATACTAAACATAATCAGAAGCCACATACTATGGGGCATATTTATCAAGGGTCGAATTTCGAATTGAAAAAACTTCAAAATTTTAATTCAAAAAGACCAGCCAAAATTGAGTCAAAGTTTTTTTTGGTCAAATAGGTCCATTTTCGATCGGGTAGGTCCGTATTTGTCTGATTTCAAATCGTTTGAATCGAAGTAATAGCATATTTGATCGAATTCGATTCAAAGTGTAGGGACCCAAAGGGTTAATGTGCCCCTACAGCTTTAATTGCTTTTACGTCCTGATCTCCCAGTTGCTGGGGGGAGGCACCTGTAGTTGGAGATAATTTGCACAGATATGCTATTGGCCAGGAGGCGCTGTGACCACTTCCTGTCACACTCAGGTATAGTGAGTGAGAAGGGGTGGAGCTTCCTCTTTGGCTGCTAGATGCTGATCCAGCTGGGTGTGCCCAGGGGAGTCTGGATGCAGCAAGGCCCAGAAAAGCCATGTGCTCTTGAGAGATAAGTGGGGGAGCAGGGACCCCGTGAATGAGGCTTGTGAGTAGCAGGAATATAATGTTATAGACTCTGTAGGAGAGTAAGACAGTGAGGTAAGAGAGAAAGAGCAGCTTTGTGCTCCATCAAGGAGGTGTAGGAGGGAGGAGCTTCCCAGGCTGTAAGATTTGCCTACAGTGAAGGGACACAGTGGATAGAGTTTCAGGCTTTAGCTTCTCCTCCCTGACCCCTTCACTGGGTGAGATCCAGAACACGTGTGAGGTATTTCTCCCTGGAGGTGCTGTACTGCCTGGACTACTACTTCCCCAGGGAATGCACCTGTCTCTACCTCTGAAGCTCTGTGTTAGTTATGGGACCCAATGACCCATATAGGGGAAGCAGCGACTTGACGGGGCCTAGGAGTAGCGCCAGTCCCCGCCCCTTCTTCGTTGCAGGGCTCTGATTGGCTGGAGGGTTCCCGGGCTTTTGTTAAGGGCCAGTGCAGTGGTTATACTCACCATTCGGTGCAGGGACATGGAGGCAGCAGGACGCAGCATCCCGCCCTCCCTCCCTGTATATGGGTGGGTTTTGTCGCAGTTGGTGGAGGGTATCTTTACAAGGACCCCCAGGGGAAGTTAAAAGGGGGTATTTCATAGTGAGTGTCAGTAGCTTGGTAGGCCTGGGTCCTCATGGGAAGGTAGGCAGCCCGGTTTAGGGCTTGGGAGAAATGGAACAGGAACCTATCTTGGTAGTTGGGGTACAGCGATCCCACCACCTTCCCCTTTCTCCCGGGTGTGGGAATAATATTATAAAGGTTGTTAAAGGATTGTTATACAAACGGTTGGTAAAAGGTTAAAATGTTAAACATGTTAATTATTCTTATTACTGTGTTAAAATAAACAACTGTGGCCATTTCTTTCCAAACCAGTGGTGTGTGTATGTATTATTGGGGGGTTGAAGTGTTTTGAGTTGCATGTAACCCATGCTCTAACAACTAGCTGGACATTAACCCCTTTTTGGTATGCTTAGCAAAGTTAGAGTTACAAAAGTTTTTCCCAAAAAAAACTTTGATTTTTCAAACCCTGTCCATCAATTGACTACAAATAGGTTCTAGCCATTTGTTAGATGGTGAATGGTTGACGTTGAATTTTTAAAGAGACGGTACATGATAAATTTCAATATTCAAATTTTCATTTTTTTTTTTTTCAAATTCAAATCAAATTTGACTATTCCCTAGTCGAATTTCACAAAAAAAATAGCTCGAAATTTGAATTTTTTTCATTCAAAAATTCACCTCGACCTTTGATAAATCTGCCCCTATATGTAGTTACTGTGGTGGCTCTTACCCACATACACGAATGTGTCCAGCAAAGGGCCAGAAATGCAGAGCCTGTGGCAAAACTGTTTATAAAAGTGAATCACATTTTCGACTAAAGTGCAGCAAAGGAAAGTGAATCAAGTCGCACCCCACACAGTGATGAAACCTGAGGTTTTCAGTGATGAAAATGACTATAAATTTGCGGCCACCACCCGGTGCAACATCAATCAACCACAAGTAGATATACAGTAGTCCCTGACAATACTACAATTACTGCTATGATAGATTCAGGTTCTGCTGTGAATCTCATTGGAGAAGCAACATTTGAACTGTTACAACCACAACCACAGCTACAATATGAAATATATGTATATGGTGCAAAAGGACCACTCGATAAATGCGGTAAATTCATGAGATAGGAACAATGTGGTTTTCTGTGACCAAGGGAAATCACACTTCACTTTTAAGCTTTGAAACATCATCTTGCCTGGGTCTAATCAAACTCATGAATGCGGTGTCAATTACAGATAGCTTAGCGTTGCAAAATGCTCATTTGTTTGAGGGAATTGGGAAATTAAAAGACTTTCAGGTGCAACTTCACATAAATCCTGCTGTGAAACCTAGAATTAGCACAGAACGAGAAAACCTTGAAAAGCAGGGTATTATTGAAAGTGTATATGGGCCCACTTCATGGGTCTCCTCAAAAGTAACAGCACCAAAACCCAAAGATCATGATCATGTCCAAATCACAAGCGATAGGGCGTCACATCACTCCAGCCATAGATGATATTATTCATGACCTAAACCAGGCTAAAATATTTTCGAAATTGGACCTATCATCAACCTGAACTGCATCCAGATAGCAGATATATAACAACATTTTCTACATACATTGGGCTGTGGAGATACAAATGTCTGAGTTTCAGGGTATCTTCTGCTGCTGAGGTACAATACAGCAATCTTTGGGGCAGATTCACTAAAGAGCAAAGTGGCTAACGCTAGCATCTTTTCACCACAAATCCATTCCACAGGGACATCGTCAAATTCACTAACAGACGCAGATGACAATTCGCTAGCGAACGGGACCATTGCTAGCGTTCTTTCGCACTCTATCGCCAGGCAAATTTTCGATCAGGTGAATCCGCAAATTCAGTAAAGTGTGGATTTTATTGAACGTTACCTTTTTTGCCACCTTGACTTTGCCACCTCAGACCAAGCGAACTGCTAAAATGAAGCGAGATCTTCCTCAATCTTATGTCAAAAATGCAAAACACTGGCGACATTTGAGAATATTTGGAACATATGGAGTATACATTTTACAGTGGTCTCATGTGTAAGACATAATATTAACTCTTTTGTCTGTATTAAGGTTCCTTGGACATAACAAGTGGTAACTTCAAGCATTTGCACCAACATTTTTAATAAAGACGTCCATACAACTTTAATGCACCCGCCCTACTCAAATTGACCTAAGCGTAAGATCACTAGCGAATTTTCAGGAGGTACAAACAAACGTTAGCGCATCTTTGCTGTGAAATGCTCGCACTGGCGAAGTAATGCCAGCGAAAAGTCATCAACGTTTGGCGCCCAGGATACAACTTTGCATATTAGTGAATTAGCGTAATGGTAGCAAATTTGCATCTGGCGAAGTGGTGAATTGGCCCCTTTGTCTGGACTTTCAGGTGTTATAAACTTCAGTGATGACTTAGTGTATGGGGCAACCCGGAAGGAACATGATGATAATCTAAAAGACTTCATGCCAATGGTTTAACATTAAACCGCAACAAATGTGAATTTAAGAAAACTCAGCTTGAATTTTATGGCTTTTTTTCTCGGCTGAAGGTGTAGACCCCAGAAACATTGCAGCCATTCACGAGGCAAGTGTTCTCAAAGATGCCAGGGAAATACGCCGATTCCTTGGCACGGCTGTTGCTCTCGTTTCATAACACATTTTATACCTTTGCAGCGACATTAAGAGAAGTTACAAATTGGGGTGAACCATGGCACTGGGGAGAAACCGAGGAAAATGCCTTCCAGACACTGAAACAAAGCCTAACAAGCAAGCCCATTGTGTCACACTTCAATCCTTACAGAGAAACTGAACTGATAGTAGATGCCAGTCCAGTTGGCCTTGGTGCCATCCTAATCCAGAAACATAAAGGGAAACAATAGGTCATTGCATATGGCAGCCGATTGTCTCAAACAGAGCGTGAAGCTTTGGCAATAGTGTGGAACTGTGAATATTTCACCTATATTTGTACGGGAGTCCATTCACTCTAATGACAGTGATGGGGGTCTAAGACTAGAGCCATATAATTGTCAGTAGGGATGTAGCGAACGGCGGAAAAAATGTTCGCGAACATATTCGCGAACTTGCGTCCAAAAATGCGAACGGTTTAAAGGGTGCAACGACCTGGACAGTGGCATGCCAGAGGGGGATCAAGGGCAAAAATGTATCTGAAAAATACATTGTTGACACAGCGCTGCGTTTTGTGCTGTAAAGGGCAGAAATCACACTACGTCACTCAGGTGATGTTTCTGGACACGGAATGTGAAAAAGCTCACACAGCTAGGTGGCACTTGGTTAAAGACTGGGCAAACAATGCCTGCAAGGGCAACGTATACAGTAGTGGATACGGAATATATTATTGCTGCTGTAAAAACATCACTCAGGTGATGTTTACGGACATGGAATTATTATTGTTATTTAGACAGAATGTGAAAAAGCTCACACAGCTAGGTGGCACTTGCATACCTCCCAACTGTCCCTCTTTTGACCACTCAACCCCCTGTCCCTCTTTTGTACTGGAAAGTCCCTCTTTTCTGAACAGCCAGAAAAAAAAACAGTTTCTAACTTAATTGGCTTTTGGCAGAGAGCTCAGAACAGCTAACAGGTGCAAATAAGATACTTTGTAACAATTTTGACTCTGGTTGGTGCTGGTAGTGGTGAACTACTAGGAGGAGCAGCACACCAGTCCCTCTTTTCTCTGAACTGAACAGCCAGAAAAAAAACAGTTTCTAACTTAATTAGCTTTTGGCAGAGAGCTCAGAACAGCTAACAGGTGCAAATAAGATACTTTGTAACAATTTTGACTCTGGTTGGTGCTGGTAGTGGTGAACTACTAGGAGGAGCAGCACACCAGTCCCACTCCCCAACACAGCTAGACTAATAGCACTGGGCTCTTACAGTAGCAAAGTAAAAAAAACAAAAAAGAAAATAAAAGCAGTCCTTACAAGGACTATTGGGTTACAGGCAGCAGTCAGCAGATGAGATCAGAAGAGATCAGTGCCCACAGCAGCTACATACAGAGCACTGCAGTAGAAGGTAGATTACTAGTCAGCAAAGCTAACTAACCTAAACTCACTGTCCCTCAAATCCCTGCAGAGTTCTGTCCCTACAATACAGAGCAGTATCAAGTAGATTACTAGCCAGCAAACTTACTATCAACTGTCCCTCAAATCAGTGAAATCAGTAACAGCTCTCTCCCTACACTAGCTCTTCCAAGCACACACAGGCAGAATGAAAAAACGCTGCAGGGCTTCAGTTTATATATGGAAGGGGAGTGGTCCAGGGGGTGTGGGGGTGGTCCAGGAGGGAGAGCTTCCTGATTGGCTGCCATGTATCTGCTGGTCTGGGGTGAGAGGTCAAAAATAAGCGCCAGCTAAGGCGAACCCAAATTGGCGAACGTCGCGCGACGTTCGCGAACATTCGGCGGACGCGAACAGCCGATGTTCGCGCGAATTAGTTCGCGGGCGAACAGTCCGCGACATCCCTAATTGTCAGGTGATATACAAATCTGGTAAAACAAATCCAGCAGATTATGTCACGCCATCCCATACCTTCTGCAACATCCACTAATTCCATAAAATATAAAATAGTAGAAGACTGTGTCAACTTTGTATCCAGCCAGGCAGTCCCAATAGCTCTAACAATACAAATGCTTCAGGAGGCCACACTAAAAGACCCTGTATTGTCGGCACTTGCAAAATTGATACACAGTGGTAAATGGTACTCTGTAGCCACACACACAGAGCATCCAGTAAAGCTCACAACATTGAAAAGAGTTTCAAAGATGCAATAACGCCTGGTACATATAAGAAACCATTAGAGATGTCTGTTTTACCAACAGTACCATGGTGTCAGATGATCTTTATGGACCATTCCATTCGGCAAGTACCTGTTGGTTATCATTGATGATTACTCCAGATACCCAGTAGATGAGATTGTTAGATCAGCTTCCTCTGTTACAGTTTTACCTGCTTTAAGGTGGCCATACATGGGCCGATAAAAGCTGCCGGCAGACCGAGTCGGCAGCTTATTGGCCCGTGTATGGGGCCCCCTGACGGGCTTCCCCGATCGAGATCTGACCGAAAGTGTGGGCATATCAGAGAGAGATCCGCTCGTTTGGCGACATCACCAAACGAGCGGATCTCTCCGTGTATGTCCACCTTAAGACAAGGTGTTCTCCTTGCTGGGCATCCCACAGACTGTAAAAACAGACAACGGCCCACACTTCAATGGAAATCAATTCAAGAACTTTGCTTCATACCAAGGGTTCCCTGGTGGAAAACTGACCAGCAGGTGGCGCTGTTGTAACAAAATTCATTCATATTAACAGCACATGTATCCCTTAATATCTTGGAATTACAAAAATAAATAATGAATGTACATTACAAAAGTACAATAGCCCCCTCATTAATTTTACATTCACTTATTTTAAAGGCTATCCTTTAATGGGAATGTTTTACCATCAGTATAAATTTATGCTAGCTAAGTTAACAAGTCCAAAGTCCAAATCCATGTCTAATTATTACATAGAAAAAGCCAATCTAACAGAAATGAAGAATTCTTTTGTGATACAAAAATAGTATCTGTATGTGTCCTGTGTGTATCTGGCTCTGTGTGTATCTGGGTCCGTGTGTGTCTGTGTGTCTCTGTGTGTGTGTGTGTAGGAATGTGTTATTAAATATACAACTACAATCTGCAGTGGAGGATTTACTTTACAAACAACGATGCAATGTAGGCCACTTTGGAATTTGCTGACCGACAGTTTCCAGCAACCCATGACAGTTTTTATAGCAGGGTATTATTATTATGGCGTGTTACAATCACCGGTTGCCTTACTATGTTCATTTTGTACTGCTATACTGTACATGTTTTACCCCTCATAAAGACTAGGGATGTAGCGAACCGCCGATAATGTGTTCGCGAACGCCGTTCACGAACACCGGCAAAAAATGCGAACAGTTCGCGAACTTCGAACATCCGAAAATCGTTCGATTCGAACGATTGAAGGATTTTAATCGTTCGATCGAACGATTTTCGTTCGAATCGAACGAAAATCGTTCGATTTTAGCGATCGAATGGTCGAATGGTCGAACGATTTTGACGCGAACGCCTATTGGCGAACGTCGCGCGACGTTGGCGAACTTGCGGCGGACGCGAACAGCCGATGTTCGCGCGAACAAGTTCGCCGCCGAACAGTCCGCGACATCCCTAATAAAGACATCCCTGGCTTGAATAATTCCAAATACTAACAACAATTAAAAGTGTGATTACAGTATGTAAAGGGAACAAGAAGTGACTGAAACAATGATCCTTCCTCAGTCTCCTATCCTGGTACTTGGTGTCTCCAGCTCAGCTTCTTCTTCTAGTTCATATGATGAATTAACTTTTATTATGAGCTAGTTAGCTTTTACTTTAATGGATAACACAAGTGTCAACACTCAACAGATGGGAGTGCCCTCATTCCACAAAATATGTTCATGTGTGTCTGAGAAATAGAGAACTACTAAGGTGGAATGTTTAAGGGCATAACATGTGATAACAAGTGATATAGGAAACAGACAAACTACAAAAACATGGTAATGTGGGTTATGCTTTGATCAGCCTGACTTGTCCCTCAGTAGGTGGACCAATCAGGGAACAGGGAGGGACCCTTTTGCTTTGTGACATCATTAAACGAGTGGGTTTTTACATATTTACCCAGCTTTACTATCGATCCAGAGGCAGAGGACTTTGCATTAGGCTTTGTCAAAATGTGCCCAGTGCTTCATAAAGGGGGTCATGAGTCTTGGACAAGTCTTCTGTACTGCTACAGTACAATTACTATTCTCATATTGTATAGTCATTATTTTATATATTTCCTTTTTCAATGTACCCTGTTTTGTGCATATTTTCATTCTGGTTGACATGGGGTCTTATTTTAATATATATGCTAAACTCCATCAAACCTGTAGTTTAGCACAAGTTTAGGGGCAGATTTACTAAGGGTCGAAGTGAATTCGAGGGAATTTTCGAAGTAAAAGAATTGGAAATTCGAAGTAATTTTTTGGATACTTCGACCATCGAATAGGATACTACGACTTCGACTCAAAGTAAAAATCGTTCAAAAGTTCGAATATTACATTATCGAAGTACTTTCTCTTTAAAAAAACTTCGACTTCAATACTTCGCCAAATTAAACCTGCCAAAGTGCACCTTCTACAACCTATTGGCAACATTTTTCTAAGTCTTTAGAATTCGAAGTAAAATGGTACGATTGTACGATAAAATCGTTTGAATCATTCGATTGGAAGTATGATCGGAGTACAATCATACTATGATCGGAATACGATCGTACGATGTATAAAATCCTCCGACTTTGACTTTGAATGTCGGAGCATTCTATTAGATGGTCAAATTTCGAAGTTTTTAACACTTCGAAATTCGACCCTTGATAAATCTGCCCCATAATATTATGTAGATACCAAGTTAATTTTGTTGCCCAGACATTAGGATAGTTAGATCTGTAACAGCTCCTGAATTTTAGTTTTGTGTTTAGGGTCTATATGACCGAAAAAAGCGACCGACTTTCAGAAAACTTAGTTTTAATGTGTGGATCCTCAAATTTAATTTTAATGGCCTCTAAGTCTTTTGAGGTCGAAGGAAAATCCTTCGATCGATCGCTGAAATCATTGAATCGTTCATTGTACGATCAAACGGTTTTCGTTCGATTGCCATATTCGGTAAAAAATCCTTCGACTTCGATATTCGAAATCGAAGTATTTTAATTCGATGGTCGAATTTCAAACCATTTTTTACTTCAAAATTCGACCCTTGATAAATCTGTCCCATAATGTCTAACTTGTAGTAGTCAGAGACAAAACTGATTGTTTATTGGTTGCTGTTGTTAACTGCAGATCCATTTCTTTTCTTCTGTTGTTTCTTCTGATTTTCTCTCCCGATTTGCAGTGGCCGTTCTTCAACCTGTGAAGAAAATAATTTCCAGAAGTTGATGCTGATAGAACAGATAAGAGGCTTCGGGGGAAATCGCTGTTAGCTGAATTGTTTCATAACAACTTCTGGTAAATCTGATAATAAGCGTTGTGTTCTTGAATGTTGCTTGAAATCATTTTTATTGTCTACATGAGTAGAATAAAATGAATTGTCTATCATGATCTGAGGGATCTAATATTCTGCATCACACGTATTTTAACATAAATACTGGCTTACATACAGGTTTTATCTTAGATGTATTTTTTTTAAAAAAGACTGAAAAAAGACAACTGAAAAATACATGGATATCTCACCTGAGCCTAAATATTGGGGATTGGGACAGAGCTACGGTGTTAATCTTAGGGCTGCACATTCTAATCAAGGGGAGCAGCAATGTGATTTTCTTTTAGAGAACCCCTACAAAGTATTCCTTATGTCTCTAAGATATAAGACAAATCAACTGTAAATAATGCTGAATTTATCTGAATATTAGCAATTAATATCATACCTTTTTTGAGGCACAAGGAAATACTATTTGTTTTTTTATAAAACACTGTTATAGATGATCAGCTGAATATAACATTGCTCCTGCTTCTCCTCCTTTAGTCTGAACTCCTGGAAATGTATAATAAATAGTGATGGGCGAATTTATTCGCCAGGCGAGAATTCACGGCGAATTTGCACGATTCGCCACCAGCGAATAAATTCACGAAACGCCCACGAAAATTCGCGGCAAAAATTCGCGGCAAAAATTCGCCGGTATCAAAAAAACATTTTTCGAAAAAATAGACGCCGGCGTCAAAAACGGTCACCGGCGTCAAAAAAACGGGCGCCGGCATCACAAAAACGGGCGCCGGCGTCAAAAACGAGACGTCGGCGCCGTTTCGCGAATATACCTCCGTTTCACGAATTTCGCTAATTTTTTGGCGAAGTGAAACGGCGCAAATTCGCCCATCACTAATAATAAATCAGGAACATGCCTACATGGACCAGAATGTTTTTCTAAGATGTAGAGCAATAGTCCACATCCCACACTCCAGTGTCTTACAACTCACATGACAAATGGATTTCTTCTTGTAATATTCTGTACCCTCTGCAATGTAGTTGATTCTATCTTTAGAGTATGATATGTTATCTTAAAAGAACATAAGGATGTCACAATTGACCACAATTATCTAGAAATTCTAAAAGATTTTTTTTTTAAATCTAGATATAGCCTTGCATAATTTACAATTTCAAATATTACAAAAACATATTACAGCCTTATCCTGTTTTCTCCTAGTGAATTTAACTTTTTGCGTCATGCACCGTTTTACAAAAAAAAAAGTTCATGATGTCCAAGGTCAGCAACCATCAGTCGCAATAGCTATCTCCTCTGATGTCTTCTAAAGCACTTGCTAAGACACTAATGGGCTTTATTTATCAAAATCCGAATTTTTCAGAGCAAACTAGAATCCACGGTTTGACCTTATTTACTGTACAAAAAGCACGATTTATTCAGATATGGAGAATGCTCCATAAAATGAAGCAAAAATTCCAAATCGTACAATTTTTCCAGATTTTTTTCCCCAAAAAGCCCACATTTTTCGGATTTTTGACCTGAAAAGTCATTTTAAAAAATTCAGATTTTATAGAAAATTTGAATTCGAATTTTTCAAGTTTTAGACATTTGGACATTAATAAATAACCGCTTATATAATATTCCCACTAATATAAGATGATTTCTTTTTTCTGTGTAATAATAAAACATTCGCTTGTACTTGATCCCAACTAAGATATAATTAATCCTTATTGGAAGCAAAACCAGCCTATTGGGTTTATTTCATGTTCAAATGATTTTCTAGTGGATATAAGGTATGAAGAGCCAAATAATGGAAAGAAAACCCCAGGTCCCAAACATTCTGGATAACAGATCCCATACCTGTATATACTTTCAGAAGGATAACATAGAAGTGTTCTGCTGTTGATCTGCTCAGAAAAGAGCTCAGAAACCTCAAAAGCCCTTTCCCATCTCTTTTCTGAGCAGAGCAACATCATAACACTTTTCTGTTTTTCTTCTGATCGTATATCTCTCTGACTGTACAGTAACAGGAACCCGACCAGCAAGTTGTTATGAAATGAACAATTTTACATTATATTTTTCAAGGTTTCCTTACTCTTTAAATAAAGCCTATGGCCGTCTTACTTTACTACTTTTTATCTGTGTTTTTGTATACAATCAATAGAAAATAAATAAGGAACATCTTATTCAGAGGCAAATTATGTGTAATTTCCCTGTAGTTAGAACCTTGGCAATATTTAGTTATTTATAAGAGTGGTATACACCATAATTGCTCTTCACATAATCCGATGAAAATGCAGTGGCAAAGTATTTAGGGAAAAATTATGGGAACGTTATATGAAGTTACCAAGCAAGCACCCTTGTCTCCATGACTTTGCCCGTAGACTTTACAACTTATTACTAAAATGGAATTATTTGCTTTGCTGTCTGCATCTTGTAAGTTTAGCTTTATCATTCATGTAGTCTAAAATAAATGATTACTAGAATAGTGGTTACTACAGTTGCAGGTCATGTGACTTTTATCACTAAGTAGACAAGGAAGTTGTCAGGAGAAAGAAAGAATCTGCTCTGATGTTCTTCTGATGCTTTGAAGCTACTGCCACTTGTGACCCAGGGGGTTACTCAAGGGTTCCCTCAATGGCCTGTTGACACACTCTGACCACTGGAAATGACACCAGACTTCAAACGTATTTGGAAATTGCCTCAGATTTGCAATGAGGTGTAAATATTATCTGCTATAGGGTGAGGCAAAACTCCCTCTGGTAAACACAATGCCTCTGGAATTCTGGATAAATTATTGGAAAAAGCATGGAAATTGCAATCAGAATTGTGCTCACTGCACATATCGTAAATGTATGGCAGATATATGTTCATTAAGATGTTTTTTATTGGGTTTGTGGTCTGGCATAGGATATAGGGGACTTATGAAAAAATTGATCCTCTAGGTATGTCTGGTCCAGATAATGTTCGAGTGCTCCAAAAGGTTTTCTGATTTTCTTTATACTAGAGTATTACCTATGTAGGACTTCAGGGGTCGACATTTTTATAGCAAACTATATTTTTGGGCATTTTTTTCTGAGAACCTTGTTTCTGCTTTGGGAGGACAAAATTACATGTATTTTTCACTAATTATACTACTACGTACACTGCCCTCCATTGTTAGAGGACTCCACTAGGTTTTTCAATAGAAAAAAAAGTCTGTGATTTTTTCAATACCTTTGGCTGACTGCTATCTACTACACTATGTCGCTTACTAACACAGGCACAACTAATAATACATTTGACCACTAAGAGATAATATCTGGGTGCTTTGTATCCTATATTAAAATGAATAAACCATATATTTACTTCATGTTTATGTCCTCATATAGACATTGCTAAGATACCATTGGTTGATGTGGAAAGAGAGGGGAAGGATAAATGATGTATTTGTGTCGTGCAACTTCTTTTTTTGTGGCGCATAGTGAATTGAGTAGTGTGCCAAATTTTTAATGCAGTTTCGCAAAATTTTTTGCTGTCTGCAAAAACACCGAAGTTCGCTGCAAATCTGAAGATGGTGACATTTTTTTTAAATATCATTTAAGAAGGTTAAATATTGGTAAAAGTTAACCACGGGGAAGACCGTTAGTAAATTGCCGAAGTGTCAAAATGACATCACGCCAGTGTTATTCACTTCGCTCCTTTAGTAAATTTCCCCCCATGAGGTCTTTTTTAGGTTCAACTTGAGGTGGTATTGATTAATCAAGGATTAGATAGTTAAGAGGCAGTTTGAACTCCGGGTTTGAATTTCAATGGCTAATTAAGTGGTTTTTAAATACATCTGGATGTCATCTACACCTAAGTGGTACTTAAGTCCATTTAAAGAGATAAAAGCTCCTAAAGAAAAAGTGTACAGGGAGAACAGCAGAGGGCCAAGCACAGAACCCTAAGGCAGCCCCACACAAAGCCAAATTGTGGATACCTTTGGATTTTTATGGAAGCAACAGTGCTACTAAATCTGTGCAATCTGGAGTAACAATACATGGCTTGTCTACCCGTAGACTATCTGTTTGACACTCTTAGTAAATACTGCCAGGTGATGTTTTTAACTGTTATGAACCTATAGCTTAAATGGCACCAACATCTTGTTCTATTTTATAATGAATAGTGCTAGAAAATCATATTCCTGACCTCTAAGTTCTCTTGAAGATCATACCATGTTATTATTTATGGGTCATGAAATCCTGTTACAGGCTACTTATTCACAATCCTGTTCAAAATATAATTATGTCTAGTAGCAGACTTGCAGGGTAATACTTTCAAGTTTGAGACTGTGTCTCTTTCTTTATTGCTTCATTCCTTTTGCCAACCATGACAGAAAGTAAATGTTTGAGAAGGTTAAAATAATGTTTTGGCAAAACTGGACAGAAAATAAAGTACAAGTTAGGGGCATTCTAGGGTATGTTCCATGCTATGATCAAAAATAGTTACTCCAAAGATACAATATGTGGAGCAAGTTACCAGTGTATAAAAACAAGTTTCTTTACACTTTGCTCTGTATTTCATAAAAAAGGGTCATAAGACTTTGACAAGACTATTGTACTCTACATTACTAATACTAATATGGTTTCCTGCATTGTATAGACTGACGAATAGAAATTGGTAGTCCTAATAAAGCTAATTGCTTATTGGTTGTTATTGGAAAGTGCAAATCCAATTCTTTCCTTTGCTGTACTCAATAAATGTTACCGTAGCTGCTTCCTCAGATTTTCTCTCTCAGTTTGGGATGGTCGTTCTTTAAATTGAGAAGAGAAAAATAACCAGAAGCTGATGTTGATAGAACTGATAAGAGTCTTCAGGGGAAATTGCTGTTGGCTGAATTGTTTCACAACGTCATTTGGTTTGTTCTCTCTCATGTGGGGAATGTGATAATAAGCTTTGTGTTCTTGAATGTGGTAAACCACACATTGGAAATCTTTCTTACTATCTACACATGTATGATAAGCTGAGCTGAATGATGCAGATCTTGGTGTCAGATAGGTAGAGTTTTAGCAACTTTTCCCATTACCTTGTGCTCTGCATATTACACATTTGACTTTCTATTAATTGTACAACATTACATATAGCAATATCTGAAGGTGGCCAAGTGTGGACCAGTTTAAGCTCTTATACCCAGTGAACACCTCTGCCACAGGTGTAATGGCACAAGCATAAGAACACTGGTCTGAGAAACAGCCATGAGAAGAACTTGCTGCAAATCAGAGCTTCATTCCCAAACTTTTATAGGGGAACCAGAAAGTGATGTGACCACCTCTGGGGTCTGTCAATTAGATTCATTCTATGAGTCCATACATATTCAGAAGGTGCATCTCCATAACAACAGTCTATGATGTTACCGTGAGTCCATATAAATTCAATAGTGTCCATTTCAAATCCAGAGAAACAGAAATAATCTTATGGACCTGCCCATTCCTGGGCCTACCAAAAATACTTGATACCACAAGCATATATTATAGCCACAGGAAAAAGAATTGCCCAATGTTTCTTACCATCTGCTGGTCTGAAACTATACATATAACAAATATTCAAAACATATATCAAAGAAAGCATTTCTGGATAACAGACCTTTCCATAATTTACATTCCTTCGTTCCTTAAAGTGGACCTGTCACCCAGACACAAAAATCTGTATAATAAAAGTCCTTTTCAAATTAAACATGAAATCCAATTTCTATTTTTTATTAAAGCATTCATAGCTGTTGTAAGGTCATTTAAAAATCTCAGCTGTCAATCAAATATTGTCTGCCCCTCCTCTATGCCTTAGGCAGACAATTACTTGCACTTTCCATTCAGCACTTCCTACATGTCACTGCTCTCCCCACATTCCCCCCAATCTCTTCACCATTTAATTGTGTAACCAGGACATGGGGATGGACATCAGGTCCCCCATTCTGGTGCACAAACAAGATTCTGAGATGATACAAGACTTGTCTTAATAACAGTGTCCACAAAATGGCTCCTGCCTGCTTGCTTTCATTATGAATTCCCAGACTGATGGAAACAAGATTCAAATAATTTATACAGTGTAATTAAAGTGCATTTTGCTTGACTGATAAAATAGGATTATGAATAATTTGTTTTGGGTCATGGGTCCCCTTTAAGTCTACTAGAAAATCATATAAACATGAAATAAACCCAATAGGCTGGCTTTGCTTCCGATAAGGATTAATTATATCTTATTTGGGATTAAGTACAATGTACTGTTTTATTATTATTATTATTATTATTATTATTATTATTATTATTACAAAAATTACAGATTATTATTTATTTATTATTACACAGAAAAAGGAAACCAGTCTTTTGGATAAAATGGAGTTTTTGAGAGATGGCATTTCCAAAATTTGGAGCTTTCTGGATAATGGGTTTCCGGATAATGAATCCCATACCTGTATAAACAAAGGACAACTACAGCCACTCCAGTCTCTAGGAATTTCAAAAAATAAAAAAATAAAAAAACTCAATACACTGCAACCAAAATGTGAATGACTCCTGGAGTTTGAAATGTTTTCTTTGATATATATGTTGCTCTATGTTGTATTAATGATTTATCCTTTCCTTTGCAGATACTTTTTGCCCAAATAAGAAAGCAAGAATTGTTTGGAATATATACTGTACGTATAGCTTCCGACCAGCTAATGGTAAGATACATTGGACAATTCTTCGTCAGGATATGATGTCACTGAAATAAGATTGAGGAGGATGTAGCTTCATCTTCAGTTTGCCAGGTCTAAGCTGGCGAAGGAAACTCTTGCGAAAGGGGTAGCGGAAAGGAAAATTCACACTTTCACATGCGAATTTGAGGAGTAACGATCGTTCGCCTCCATCCATTGACTCCATCCATCCAATATATTGATGATTATACCTGTATCTTGAAAGATCAGAAAGTCACAATTGTCCAGAAGGATCTATTTTCTGCTAGGAATGACAGATGTTTGGCAGACAATGTGTCAATTGTGTAGGAATATGCAGTTGGCAGGCCTGGATTTGTGGAAAGGCCACCTAGGCCCGGGCCTAGGGCAGCAGGATTTTAGGGGGGCGGCATGCTGCCCAACCACAACCACATTGGTTCAAAAACACTAGGGATGCTCAGGAGATACAATAATTTAAATTTCCCATGCACCAATCCCCATTGCTCCAGTCCAGATGATGAAAAGGGGACAGGGGCGACGAACGGCAGTGGGCCTAGGGGTGCCCACTATGTAAATCCGGCCTTGGCAGTTGGTCCTCTCCTATCAACCAAAATGGCCAATAATTCTACTGGTTTGCATCACACATTTATAAGGTTCTCCAGACACAATCAACAATGATGCAGTGAAGTCCTGGAAGACAATGGTGGAAGGTTCCAGGGTCATTCTGAATTTTATGGCAGCACTAGACTCTACTAGGAGTTATAGCCACCGTTTCTGAAAGATAACAAAACAGAACTTTAACGAAGAACACCAGCTGCCTTGAAAAGAATTCTGGGTAATGTTACAGGGTTGTTGACTTCCTGTTAGAAAACTAACCTTATTGATTAATTAGATGGTTGTTTGAGTACTGTTGTTGAATCTACAATATTGAGGTTCTTGATCTTTCATGCGAATAACCAGGTTACCATAATGTAGTGATGAGATGCACCATCTATGAATCCATTGTTACAATGTAGTATCAGGGTTTTAGTCAAAGACAAAGTCAAAGGCTTTTTAACTTTGAATTTATGGATGGTGCATATCATCACTACATTATGATTACAGTATATGATGATTTGTGGCCATTAAGAAACCTTATTCTTGAATATACCGTATAGGTGCTGATTCACAATATAAGAAGGAGTGCTAAATATTTAGGAATAAAATTTAAAAATAATGCTAAATATCCTACATGAGGCCAATTTTTTATGATGTTTTAATATCTACAAGTAACCTTGTATAATTTAGTACATCATATGTTAGTACACATTAATATTTTTCATAGAGCCCATTTTGACAGACCTAGAGAAGCTGAATAACATGAATTCCTGTTGGTTAAGGGTTTGCTAAATAAAAGTATTAATAACACATCAGTAATGATGCAGCCTCATTGTCTCTGCAAAAACATTGCATGTCTGAGTTTAAATGTCACTTTGAAACTTCCTCTGGTAAAGATAAGTTTAAATTCAGCATTTGTGATAGAGCAGGAGTTGTCATGAAGCTCCGGCTCTTAATATTATAAATCATTATCTGTCATGTAACAGAGGCACCACCATGTCACGGCTGGTTTTGATGCTCCTACTGTGTAAGTCCAGTTTCTTCTACTTCTTTCATTTCAGTTATATTACCTTCACCAGACGATCTGACTCTGATTTCAGATATATGTTTATAGGACCGGGTCCTCTTTTAATGTTTATCCCTGAATTAAAGTACTATTTCAGGAAATATATTGGTGACTTGAAATTAATTAAGTGTACCCCTGGAACTATAGCAGGGTGACACCCCAATGTTTCTATATATCTGTAACCTTGTTATGAGCTAAGGGGGCCCAGTCTGAAGGTCAGTTAGGGGGAGATTTGGGGTGAGTGTTTATTTGTACCCTGGGTACCCCTGGAACTATAGCAGGGTGACACCCCAATGTTTCTATATATCTGTAACCTTGTTATGAGCTAAGGGGGCCCAGTCTGAAGGTCAGTTAGGGGGAGATTTGGGGTAAGTGTTTATTTGTGCCCTGGGTACCCCTGGAACTATAGCAGGGTGACACCCCAATGTTTCTATATATCTGTAACCTTGTTATGAGCTAAGGGGGCCAAGTCTGAAGGCCAGTTAGGGGGAGATTTGGGGTGAGTGCTTATTTGTACCCTGGGTACCCCTGGAACTATAGCAGGGTGACACCCCAATGTTTCTATATATCTGTAACCTTGTTATGAGCTAAGGGGACCCAGTCTGAAGGCCAGTTAGGGGGAGATTTGGGGTGAGTGATTATTTGAGCCCTGGGTACCCCTGGAACTATAGCAGGGTGACACCCCAATGTTTCTATATATCTGTAACCTTGTTATGAGCTAAGGGGGCCAAGCATGAAGGTCAGTTAGGGGGAGATTTGGGGTGAGGGCTTATTTGTACCCTGGGTACCCCTGGAACTAGAGAAGGGTGACACCTCAATGTTTCTATATATCTGAAACCTTGTTATGAGCTAAGGGGCCCAGTCTGAAGGCCAGTTAGGGGGAGATTTGGGGTGAGTGCTTATTTGTACCCTGGGTACCCCTGGAACTATAGCAGGGTGACTGTTACCCTAATGTTTATACATATCTGTAACCTTGTGCGCTAAGGGGGCCATAGTGTCAGGGAACCGGGAGTTCCCTCTGGGGAGTTGTCCGGATATAGGAGGAAGCCCCTCAGGAGGGATCAGGATCGTGGTATCCAGGGATTCAGCAGAAGGGGTAATAAAGTTCAGGCAACAGGTCAAAAGGCAGGCAGAATATAAACAGAGTCCAAAGTCCAGGCAGGGGGTCAACAACAAGAGATCAATCAATCGAATACACAGGAATAACAGCAACAGGGAACCCAGGAATCTAATCAGGAACAAGATCCTATTTTCGGGCGCCATCTTGACGCCTCAGGCGTCCTTTTAAAGGGGTTTTTTGGCGCCCTTGCGTCGGCGTCAGCACGTCTGCGACCGACGCGCTGCGCCTGCGTCCGTCGCGCCGTTGTGACGTTTTCGCGCCTGCGCACTTGCGCGCAGGCGTCTCTGCGCCGGCGCCGCTACCCACGTGGCGGCCATGGGCGCCGCCATTTTGGGAGTGGCGTCGGAAGGAATAGCTGCGCCGCCCGGAGCTCCTGGTCCTGCTCCGGGCGGCGATCGTGACAGTACCCCCCCCCTCACGGGGGGCCTCAGGACCACCAGGACAAGGCTTCTGGGGAAACTTGGCATGAAAATCCCTCACCAGACGAGGAGCGTGAACATCACGGTGTCCTTCCCAGGAGCATTCTTCAGGACCAAAGCCCCTCCACTGAATGAGATACTGAAGGGACCCTCTGGAGATCCTGGAGTCTAAGATTTTCTCCACCTCGTACTCGAGTTGACCCTCCACAGAGATGGCAGGAGGAGGAGATTGACCGCCAGAGAACCGGTTGGTGATGGCGGGTTTCACCAGAGACACGTGGAACACGTTGGGGATTCTCATCTCTGGTGGAAGCTGAAGTCTGACAGCCACAGGGTTGATTATCTCCAAGATGGGAAATGGACCCACGAATTTTGGACCCAACTTGGGAGATGGTATCTTCAACCGGATATTCCTGGAAGAGAGCCAGACATTATCACCCACCTTGTAGGGAGGAGAGGATCTTCGACGACGATCCGCGAAAGTCTTATGAACAAGAGCGCTCTTCTCTAGGTTCAACTTGGTAGCAGCCCAAATAGCAGACATATGGGCTGCGGAATCGTCAGCAGCCGGGACGTCAGATAGTACAAAGTCTTGGGGAAAAGCTTGAGGATGCTGCCCATACACCGACATGAACGGAGATCTTCCTGTAGAGGAATGACAAGCATTATTATGAGCGAATTCCGCCCATGGGAGGAGATCTGACCAGTCATCCTGGCAGAGGGATACGTGGTTCCTCAGGAACTGTTCCAGGGCTTGGTTGACACGTTCAGCTGCCCCATTCGTCTGCGGATGGTATGCAGAAGAAAACTGAAGAACAATTCCCAGGTTCTTGCATAGGGAACGCCAGAATTTGGCAGTAAATTGGGTGCCTCTATCGGAGACGATCTCCACCGGGAAACCATGCAGGCGGAAGATGTACTGGATAAATAACTGGGACAACTCCACCGCAGAGGGCAACTTCTTCAAAGGGATGAAATGGGCCATTTTGGAGAATCGATCAATGACAACCCAGATCACAGTGTTCCCACAAGAGGGAGGAAGTTCGACAATGAAGTCCATGGACAGGTGGGTCCAGGGACGGGAAGGAACCGGCAAAGGCTGTAGTAACCCACTGGGGCGAGAGTGGCTTGACTTAGACGTGGCACAAACATTACAAGCAGCAACGAAGTCCTTCACATCTTTGCGGATATCAGGCCACCAAACCAGGCGTCGTAAGAGTTCAAGAGTCTTAGCTGGGCCAGGATGTCCGGCTTGCCTGGAGCAATGGGTCTGTTGCAGGATAGGCAGACGCAGCTCAGGAGGAACAAATGCCATTCCAATGGGTGTATCAGAAGGAGCAGAAGACTGACCAGCCAGGATTTGGTCGGCAAACTGTGGATACAGGGAGGCAATAATCTTGATTGGAGGAATGATTGGCTCTTGTCTCTCAGGAGAGCGGTCCACCGGAGTGAAGCTACGAGACAAGGCATCGGCCTTCAGATTCTTGGAGCCTGGGCGATAAGACAAGATAAAATTAAATCGAGAGAAGAAGAGAGCCCACCTTGCTTGTCTGGGGTTTAGCCTCTTGAGGGACTGGATGAACTCGAGATTCTTATGATCGGTGTAGATCTGAACAGGAATCAGAGAACCCTCCAGGAGGTGACGCCACTCTTCAAGGGCAAGTTTGACAGCCAAGAGTTCTCGGTTCCCGACATCGTAGTTCTGCTCTGCGGACGAGAACTTCTTGGAAAAATAAGCACAGGGATGCAACTTCCCATCAGCGGGGTGTCTCTGGGACAAGATGGCTCCAGCTCCGACTTCAGAAGCATTAACTTCGATGCAGAAGGGTAGTTCAGGATTGGGGTGTCGGAGGACAGAAGCGGACGTGAAGGCCTCTTTCAATGACTGAAAAGCTTCAATGGCAGATGGAGGCCACAAGCTGGGTTTACCCCCTTTCCGAATGAGGGCCAGGATAGGTGCAATGCGGGAAGAGAACCCCCGGATGAACTGCCGATAATAGTTAGCAAATCCGATAAATCTCTGGATTGCCTTGGTACTCAGCGGGATAGGCCACTCCTGGATGGCAGACACTTTCACGGGATCCATCTCAAATCCCTCAGGAGAGATAATGTATCCTAGGAAGGGGATCTTGGACACTTCGAAGACGCACTTCTCCAACTTGGCGAAGAGAGAGTTCTTCCTCAGACGAGAGAGTACCTCCTTCACCTGGGAGCGATGGCTTTCTAGGTCTTTAGAAAAGATCAGGATGTCGTCCAGGTACACGACTACGAACCTTCCTAGGAGATCCCGGAACACATCGTTAACAAACTCCTGGAAGACGGCAGGGGCATTGCAAAGGCCGAAGGGCATAACGAGATATTCATAGTGCCCGTCACGAGTGTTGAAAGCCGTCTTCCATTCATCACCCTCACGGATGCGAATGAGGTTGTACGCCCCCCGGAGATCCAACTTAGAGAATATCTTCGCCCCCTTCAGCTGGTCGAAGAGCTCTACGATCAAGGGCAGAGGGTACCTGTTTTTTACAGTGATTTTATTCAGGCCCCGGTAATCTATACATGGCCGAAGACCTCCGTCCTTCTTCTCCACGAAGAAGAACCCAGCCCCTGCAGGAGAGGTAGAAGGGCGGATAAACCCCCGCTGGAGATTTTCTTGGATGTATTCCTTCATTGCGGTAGTCTCAGCAGGAGAAAGAGGGTAAGTGCGGCCTCTGGGGGGCATGGCTCCTGGCAGGAGTTCGACAGGACAGTCGTAGGAGCGATGTGGAGGAAGGAATTCCGCAGACTTTTTACAGAACACATCGGAGAATTCCTTATAACAGGAGGGAAGAGATTTTAACTCGGTTGAGGAGATAGTTACCTTCTTGAGGGGTATAGCAGGAAGGCAATGCTGTAAGCAGAATGGGCTCCAACGAGAAACCTGCCCTGTGGACCAGTCTATGGTGGGATTGTGCAGGCGCAGCCAGGGGAGACCCAAAACAACAGGAACATCGGGACAAGAGATGATAAGAAACGAAAGTCTCTCTTTATGCAGGGTCCAAACCTGCACAAGTAGTTCGCCAGTGGTCATCGTGAGTACAGACTCCAGAGGTTTATCATCTATGGCGAAAATCCTCATGGGAGAAGGCAAAGGAAATAGGGGGATTCCCATGTACTTAGCAGAGAGAGCGTCCATGAAGTTACCCCCGGCTCCGGAATCGAGGAAAGCATTCCCGAAGATGGTCTTATCAGTCAGACGAATCTGGAAGGGAAGGAGAAACCTGTGTGAGTTTCCTTGGGTCTTCCCCTGAGACCAATCTCGAGACTTTTGAGTCGTGCCCCTTACATGAGTTACCATAGACATACCTCGGGGTACAAAACTCTTAGCCTTTGCAGGACAGGCATTAGCGAAGTGGGAATGTCCGCCACAATACAGACACAGGCCTGACGTCCGTCTGCGGAGTCTCTCTTGTTCAGTGAGGCGAGTTCTTCCCACTTGCATGGGTTCCTCCTGGAGAGAAATGGATGCTTGGGCAGGCGGGGTGACAGGAGCCTGCAGGAGAGGCCTCTGGAAGCGGGGTGCCAACGTGGGTTGAAACTTCCTGACACGATCTCTCAGGGTTTGATGCTCTCTCAGAAGAGTGTCCACCTTAACAGCCAAGGCGATAAGGTCCTCAACTTGCGTGGGTAATTCCCGGGAGACCAGGTCATCTTTGATGCGGAGGGAGAGACCATTATAAAATGCAGTATGGTATGCGTCGTTGTTCCAACGAGTCTCAGCAGCAAGTGTACGGAATTCAATAGCATACTCCGCTACACTGCGACTCCCTTGGCGGATTTGGAACAGACGGGAAGCAGCGGATGTCACCCGGCCGGGAGCATCGAAAACGATCCGAAATTCTTTGAGGAATGCTTCTGCGTCATCCATCAGTGGGGACTGCTTCTCCCAGTGTGGAGATGCCCACTCGAGAGCTTTCCCTGCCAGACGAGTAATCACAAACCCCACCTTGGCACGTTCAGAGTCAAATTCAGTGGGGTGTAGGGCAAATCGAATCTGGCACTGATTCACGAATCCTCGACAGGCTTGAGGATCGCCATCGTAGAGAGGCGGAGCAGGAATATGTGGACCAGAGGTGGGGGGCTGGGTAGCCTTGGCAGCAGCCGCTTGCGGAGGAGGTGCCGGCAGGGGGGTCGCTGGTGTCAACAAGGAGAGCTTTTCCAAGATCGCCTCCAGCGTGTGTCCCACGTAATTCTGCCGGGCTTCATACGCCTCCATGCGGGAATGCAGGCCCCGAAAGGCCCTGCCGAAATCTGGCTGAGCTTCCTCAGAGGAATCCATGGCCCGAAAATAATGTCAGGGAACCGGGAGTTCCCTCTGGGGAGTTGTCCGGATATAGGAGGAAGCCCCTCAGGAGGGATCAGGATCGTGGTATCCAGGGATTCAGCAGAAGGGGTAATAAAGTTCAGGCAACAGGTCAAAAGGCAGGCAGAATATAAACAGAGTCCAAAGTCCAGGCAGGGGGTCAACAACAAGAGATCAATCAATCGAATACACAGGAATAACAGCAACAGGGAACCCAGGAATCTAATCAGGAAAAAGATCATATTTTCGGGCGCCATCTTGACGCCTCAGGTGTCCTTTTAAAGGGGTTTTTTGGCGCCCTTGCGTCGGCGTCAGCACGTCTGTGACCGACGCGCTGCGCCTGCGTCCATCGCGCCGTTGTGACGTTTTCGCGCCTGCGCACTTGCGCGCAGGCGTCTCTGCGCCGGCGCCGCTACCCACGTGGCGGCCATGGGCGCCGCCATTTTGGGAGCGGCGTCGGAAGGAATAGCTGCGCCGCCCGGAGCTCCTGGTCCTGCTCCGGGCGGCGATCGTGACACATAGTTACATGAGTAACATTTTGTTGTTGGAATATTTTGTTGCCACAAAACAAGCCAACTCATTTGTTGAGTCAACATTGACTCCTTTGTCTTCTGTGCAGCAGTCTCTCTCTCTCTCTCTATTCTATTGTGGGTACAAGAGCTCTGCTGCCCAGATACAGGTGTGTTTCTACCTGGTTCATGTAACTCTCTGCTACTTTGTATTTCTGTCCATCAGTAACTACAGTATAACTGGTCACATGACTGATGTACAATTTATCTGACATTGTGTTCCAGTTCTTACATGTGTTTCTTTGTGTGATCAGTTTGGGAATGTCCTACTGAAGCTTCGGTCCCACCTGTGATTTCCTTCTCACCAAACTGGAACCCGGTTGTCTCTGATGATTCTGTAACTCTGACCTGTAACCTGGATCCCAACCCTGAGGGGGAGAAGAGATATTCCTGGTACAGAGATAATAAGGAATTAAGTCATTATGAGAAGAATTATACAATTCAGGCTGCCCACATACAAAACAGCGGGTATTATCAGTGCCAGGCTGGTACCAGTGAAAAAAGTGACGCAGTACGACTGGATTTTCGTGTTGGTGAGTCAGTTATTTACTGTATCTCATTTAGAAACATTATATAACATTCCTCAGATTAGTTTATGACTGACTTATTTCTCAACAGGAAATACTTGATTTACTTAAATATACTTAAATTATCAATATAATATACAGGCAAAGGAGATCCTTCTCTACAGTATCAGGTAGATGAGATACTGATGATTATCATACAAACCCAAGGAAAGAACATGATTTCTACAATGTAATACACAAAGCAACATACAAGTATTCCCAGGTGGAATAAAGGGTAATATTATGCCACATCCTTGATCCACCACAGTTAAGCCCAGTTACAAGCACCCATGCACCCCCAATCTACTCACCTACTTCTAAGTAGGTTCTGACCCATTTTGAATTTAACTCATTTCAATAAAGGACAAATTGGAACCATGTAACAAAAGAAAACTCATGATGTAGACACATGTCTTAGCCTTACTTATTATTTTACATAACTATGTCCTTTTTTTTTTTTTTAAAGGCCCAGTCATCCTACAGGCTCCGCCTTCTGTCCGTGAAGGACATTCCCTGTCATTTAGATGTCACAGTCATCTGAATAATGATACTGGAGATGCTCAATATTACCAGAATGGCACCATCATGGAATCCTCAGGCACTGGGTCTGTTTTACAGGCTGGAAAAGCTCATATGAATATGACTGGCACTTACAGATGTGCTAAAGAGTTTGCTGAAAACTTGTTTCCAATATACAGTGACGAGGAACTTATTTATGTTGCAGGTAAACTGTAAAAATTGGCAATTATGTTCTCATCAACAATTATACCCAATGCCAGAGGGTGCCATTCCAGTACAAGGGCTTATTCCTAATACAGGCTGAGCTATACACTGAACCCTGACTACAACTCATGTATTATAAGGGATAATGTACCCCCTACTGTAAATGATAAGGATATTAGAAGTCACTGAGGAGTTGTTCTGTGACCATATAAAGGCACAAGGCTGCAGGCTGAGTTATACAGGGAACTCTGAGTATCACTTATGTATTATAAGGGATAATGTACCCCCTACTGTAAATGATAAGGATATTAGAAGTCACTGAGGGGTTGTTCTGTGACCATATAAAGGCACAAGGCTGCAGGCTGAGTTATACAGGGAACTCTGAGTATCACTCATGTATTATAAGGGATAATGTACCCCCTACTGTAAATGATAAGGATATTAGAAGTCACTGAGGGGTTGTTCTGTGACCATATAAAGACACAAGACTGCAGGCTGAGTTATACAGGGAACTCTGAGTATCACTCATGTATTATAAGGGATAATGTACCCCCTACTGTAAATGATAAGGATATTAGAAGTCACTGAGGGGTTGTTCTGTGACCATATAAAGACACAAGGCTGCAGGCTGAGTTATACAGGGAACTCTGAGTATCACTCATGTATTATAAGGGATAATGTACCCCCTACTGTAAATGATAAGGATATTAGAAGTCACTGAGGGGTTGTTCTGTGACCATATAAAGGCACAAGGCTGCAGGCTGAGTTATACAGGGAACTCTGAGTATCACTCATGTATTATAAGGGATAATGTACCCCCTACTGTAAATGATAAGGATATTAGAAGTCCCTGAGGGGTTCCATGACAATATAAAGGTCACCTTGCCTCATGGCAGGAGCAGCAGTGCTACTAAATGCCACTCTTTTCTGATTCTCTCATTTCAACTTCCCAACATATGTCTCTCTTCCCTTAATTGCTGCACCATCCTCCCCATCATGTACCTCCTTCCCATACCATATACTGTACTTTCTCTTCCCTGCTGCAATCTACTCTCCCCACAGGACAAGCTGAAGGTCTGTGTTGTTGGGTCCCACTATTTTTTCCTGATGTCCTGCCAGCCCAATAATACCCTGACAGTGGAAGACGGTAGTTTTGTTGAGAAAAACACAAGCTACTGTATGGCAGATGTTTTAGAATTTAAAAAAAAGCAATGTTTGTTAATTTTTTTTATGCTTTAATGAGCTTTAATTATGAGACCCCGCAATCAATATGGATTCTGTAATACTTCCAGGAGCTGGAATCAAACCCGTGGTGACCATTAATCCAGAATGGGGCAAAATACTATTAAATGACTCTGTAACTCTAAGCTGTATTGTGGCTTCTACCAAGTCAGAGATTCAGAGATATGTCTGGTACAAAGATGGAGACTGGATACCTGGAGAACAGAAGAACTTTACACTGGAGAATGCCCAAGAGAAAGACATTGGGAATTACCAGTGCCAGATACCCGGCAGTGAAAGAAGTGACCCCGTCAAAATAAATATTAAAAGTGGTAAGTTTCAATTAGCAAAATTCTCTATAAGAACCCAAAAGCCATTTTCCTTGTTATTGCCATGGTGCCCAGTATTTGAATTAGACAACTGGTGTCCTTTCTCTTCATTTCCTTGAAGGATAAGTAAACCTTTAAATAAGTGAATGTAAAATCGAAAGTAACGTAAATGAGGGGGACAAAAGTGCAACTGCTTAAGTGCAACTTTATTGCAACCCACCCTATTGACTATTAACCACAAATTGATGAGGGTGCTTTTCTAAGGAGGTTTGTCATTTACATTCATTATTTATTTATTGATTTATTTAATTCCAAGATATTAAGGGATACATGTGCTGTTAATATGAATAAATTTTGTTACAACAGCGCCACCTGCTGGTCAGTTTCCCACCAGTCTGACCAGCAAGTAGTCAAGGAAGTTGTCAGGAGAAAGAAAGAGGCTGATGTTCTTCTGCTTAGGAAAGATGTGAGAAAGTTTTCTAATTTTATTCCTAAGCAGAAGAACATCAGCCTCTTTCTTTCTCCTGACAACTTCCTTGACTACTTGCTGGTCAGACTGGTGGGAAACTGACCAGCAGGTGGCGCTGTTGTAACACAATTCATTCATATTAACAGCACATGTATCCCTTAATATCTTGGAATAATATAAAAAAGCAATGAATGTAAATTACAAAAGTACTTAGAATAGCACTCTCGACAACGTTACATTCACTAAGTTTAAGGCTTTACTTATCATATAATATATGTAGGGACCCATATGCCCCCCCACCTATTTTTTCCAGGAAATCCTGGATGGAATGTGTTGCTTAGTGTCCTAGTGCAAAGTGACCACTTCCGAAGGAGTTTAATATAGTGAATGGGAACTGGTTGCGCCTGCTCTTTGAAGGCCTCCATCTTCTGACAACATTGAGTCCTTCGTCTTCTGTGCAGCACTCCCTCTTTTTTATGAGGAGTACAAGTTCTCTGCTGCTAAAATACAGGTCTAGTAGGGCTAGGGTTGCCACCTTTTTTAATAATTTTACCGGCTGCTGGGGGCGGGGCCTCAAATAGGCGGGATGTGATGTCAAAAGGGGTGTGGCGTGATGTGAAAAGGGGCGGGGCCACGCAACGGAGACCCACGGACTCTAGAAGAGGCAAAAGAAAAGGTAAGTTGCAGGGGATTGGGGGCAGGCCGAGGGCTCCTTTTGATCGTATTACAAATTTACCGGCAGCTACATTTGTAATACCGGCCCCAGCAGGTATTTTACTGGCTAGGCCGGTAAAATACCGGCCGGGTGGCAACCCTAAGTAGGGCTGGTAGGAAAACCCCTCCCTGTCCTTGAACCACAGTTACATAAATAACATTTTTTTTTTTTTTACAATATTTCTGTTTGTCTATCTCTCTCTATCTATTGTGGGTACACGAGCTCTGCTGCCCAGATACAGGTGTGTTTCTACCTGGTTCATGTAACTCTCTGCTACTTTGTATTTCTGTCCATCAGTAACTACAGTATAACTGGTCACATGACCCCTGATGTACAGTTTATAGGGCTGCTATTATATTCAGAGTACAGGGTATATTATATGCATACCATAGGATTAAAACTGCAGTCTATCTGATGTGTTTCTGTTCTAAAATGTGTCTTTTTTGTGGTCAATCCATGTCAGTAGCCTCTGTCCGACCTGTGGTTTCCTTCTCACCTAACTGGGTCCCTCTGCTTTATGATGATTCTGTAACTCTGACCTGTAACCTGAATCCTGACCCTGAGGGGGAGAAGAGATATTCCTGGTACAGAGATAATAAGGAATTAGGTTATTACAAGAAGAGCTTTACAATTCAGGCTGCCAGTCCATATGACAGAGGGTATCATCAGTGCCAGGCTGGTGCCAGTGAAAAAAGTGACGCATTATATCTGGGTACTACGTATGGTAAGTGAGTTATCTCGTCGATAAAAATTCTATAACGTTCCTCAGATTGGATTGAGACTGTCTTTTATTTCTAAACAGGCAATACCTTATTTACTTCTAATAAGTAACAACATATACAGGCAAAGGAGAACCTTTTTTTTACAGAATCTGGTAGATGGCCCAGTGGTGGTTATCATATAGTCCCAAGTAAAGAGTTATACATTATAAAGCTACTTTGATGTTTTTCCAGGTTGAACATAGGGAAATCCATGTCCTTGATCTATCACAGTTACAGCCATTTACATCCATCCATGCACCTTCCTTCCAACCCACCGACCCACTTTTAATGGGCCCGGCACACATAGAGAAGACATACCCTCGCTCCCTCTTCTACACACCCGCTCACTTGTTTGCCACCCTCTTTATGTAAATGAGTGAGCAACAAAGTTTATTCTCCATAGAGGGCTGGAAGGGGAAATATTGTAGAGCAGAACCCATAGTCCAAGCCCCATTGGTCTCCAGGGCCACCATCAGTGGCGATCCTAGAGGGGGGGCGGGCCCTGGTGCGTGACACGCAGCCGGGCCCCGCCCCCTCCGTACGGACTGCCGGGGGGCCCTGAGGGGGTGCGGGCCCTGGCCCGCTCGCACCCCCTGCTCCCCCGGTAGTTCCGCCACTGGCCACCATTTACCATAGGGTCTGCTGTTTGGTAGTTACACCACTGATCAGTACTCACGTAAATAAACGACAACTGGGGGGCAGGCAGCAAATGAAAACTCATCCTGTGATGTAGACACCCCAAGAACCAGCCCTGCTGTATTATTTTATATAACTGTCACCTTTTCTTTTTTAAGGTCCAGTCATACTACAGACTCCGCCCTTGGTCAGTGAAGGAGATTCCATGTCTCTTAGATGTCACAGTCATCTCCAAAACGTGACTCGATATAATAAATTTTACCGGAATGGCAACGTCATGGAACCCCCAGGCACTGGTTCTATTTTACAAGCTGGAAAAGCACTCAAGACTATGACCGGCACTTACAAATGTGCTAAAGGATTATCCGAATACTTGTATCCTAAATACAGTAGAGAGAGTTTTCTTTATGTCACAGGTAAATTGTTGAAATTGATACACAAAAAAGCTGGATCACGCAACCCTGTAAATATATAGTAAATACTAAAGCATGATAGAGACCTCTAGTGACCAAACAGATGTAAAACTATGATTCACGAAATGTCTCTATATCCATGCTTTTTATAAAAAAAAAGTTTTATTACATCATATTAAAAATCCCAAAAAAACCCACATGGAGCCTAACGCGTTTCATGCTTACCAAGCACTAAGTCAATCCCAAATGTATATATACATTTACAGACAGGACCGCCATCAGAAATCACAGGGCCCCATACGACAAAGTTTCCTGGGCCCCCTGGGCTGCGCCCACTGCCAGCCCCACCTACAGGTCCGCCCTCCCCACCCCACAGGTCCGCCCCCCACCACACAGTAAAAAAAAAAAAAAAATATTGGTGGCTAGGGTTCCCACAAGTTAATAAAAAATAAAAAGATATTGGTGGTCAGGGCCCCCCATAAAAAAAACATTTGTGGCCAGGGCCCCCCATTAAAAAATATTGGTGGCTAGGACCCCACATGAGAAAAAAAAAATTGGTGGCCAAAATTGGTGGCCAGACCCCCCCCCCCCACATTATAAGAAAATTGGTGGCCAGGGCCCCTTAAAACGCCCCTTAAAGATGGGGGCCCGGCTAATCAAGTAAGTGTGGCGTGGCTGGGCCCCCCATACCCTCGGGCCCCCTACAACTCTGTCCCCTCCTGATGGCTGCCCTGTTTACAGATGTACCCACCCATCTTTAAAACCAATCACAATTGAGCAGGACTCAAATTGCATAAATAGCTCATTAGAGCCTTCCAGACAGAACCACTCAAAGAAGAACTATTAACCATTTCCTGACCATGTTTTGGGGTAAAAAGTATAAAAATAAATACATAAAGTGCATCCAAATAGATATTTCGTTACACAAAGCAATTTTCATCACAATTCATACCCAGTGGTAGCCACATTTGTAAGTAGGGATGGGCGAATTTTTTCGCCTTGTTTTGCCGAAAAAATGATGCCCATAGACTTGTATGGCGGCGTGCGCACCAAAACAATTTCGCCGCGCAAAATAATTTTTTTGACGCCCATAGACTTTAATGGGCGTCTGCGACAAATTTTTGGCGAAACGAAACGGGTCAAATTCGCCCATCGCTATTTGTAAGTAAAAATTTGGCAGAAGTTAAAAGTATAGGCAGCCACTAGAATTGGGTTATTGGTTCTTTCAGTGGCCAAAAGCTTTAAACTGTAAGAATCCTGCAAAATAATCACAACTTATAAGACTAATTTCTTTATACAGAGGGTAATGTACAGTACCCCTTACTGTAAATATAAGACAGTGATCCCCAACCAGTAGATTGTGAGTAACATGTTGATCTCCGACCCCTTGGATGTTGCTCTCAGTGGCCTCAAAGCAGGTGCTTATTTTTTAAATTCTTGGTTTGGAAGCAAGGTTTAGTTGCATGAAATCATGTGCACTTCCAAACAGAACCACATTTAGGCTGCCAGTCCACATAGGGGCTACCAATAGCCAATCACAGCCCCTTTTGCATTTTTAGGTTGCACTCTAATTTTTACACATTTGAATGTGGCTCACAGGTGAAAAAAAGGTTGGGGACTCCTGCGATAAGGATATTACCACTGAGGGGTTTTGTAACCATATATTATGATTATTATTATTATTATTATTATTAACATGTATTTTTAAAGCACCAATGCATTTATGTCATGGACCAACCCTTTTTGTTGCCACCCCCTGCTGCCCAGAAAGTATAATATAAAAAGGGGGGAACTCTAGGCGAAAGCAATGTTTGTTGATTTATTTTTATTGTTAAATGACCTTTATTGAACAGCCCTACCCCCCAATGAATTTGCATTCTGTGTTGCTTTCAGGAGCTGGAATTAAACCCGTGGTGTCCTTTGATCCAAAATGGGACAAAATACTATTAAATGACTCTGTAACACTGAGCTGTAATGTGGAGCCGACCATAGAGGAGAGCCGGAGGTATGTCTGGTACAAAGATGGAGACTGGATCCGTAAAGAAGAAAAGACATTTAAACTGGAGAATGCCGAAGAGAAAGACGGTGGGAATTACCAGTGCCAGATACCCGGCAGTGAAAGAAGTGATCCTGTTAGATTAGATGTTAAAAGTGGTAAGTTTCAATTGGCAAAATGCTCAGTAACAGCCCATAAGCCAATATACTGCTGCCATGATGTCTGATTAGACAATAAACATTGGGTCTCATTTCTCCTCATTACCTTTTGTAATTATCCTTGTAGTGACCCATGAGGTCTCCTACTGGCTTGGAAATCCTCTATTTTGGCTATAAATTGGTGGCACCTGTATCCTGGATACCTTGTTGGTCTGTGTTTCTTACAGACTCAGGCCAAAGGCAGTTTGATATAGTGAAGGTGCTCCTCATCTTTGTCCTTCATCTTCTGACCAGGGTGAATGTCTGTTGGAGAGCCTGGGGCAAAAACCCCAGTAAAGACTGTACCCTAAATGAACAAACCCATTTATATAAGTTCGGGAAAATGGACTGAGGTGCTTAGACAGCAATAAGAGCAGCACTGTCATAGACACTACAAGAGTGTAAGTTAGACACAGGGCTACTCTGGCCATGACGCAAGGTGAGAATCTTGCCTCGGCGGCACAGAGCTTTTTGGCGCCCCATGTAACTGAAAGAGCCGAATTTCCATTTTCTAAAATAGAAATTCGGCTCTTCTAGTGTAGCGAGTGCAATAGCGCTCACTGCACTAGCGATGCGGACCCTCCTCAACCTGCTCCGACGCTAAAAGTTAGAAGTGAGGAGCGGGGGGGTTAGACAGTATTAGCAAGAGCAGCCTTGTGCTCCACCAGAGGATTGATAACTGAAGGTAGCTCTCACGTGTCCAACGTTTCGGCCCACATTAGGGCCTTTATCAAGGCCCTACCTTGATAAAGGATCCATTTTTGAAGATTGTATATCATAAACTTGACCCAGCACCCACCACAAACCAGAAGGGATTGAGTGCAGGTACTTTATGAACTCTTATATATATATATATATATATATATATATATACAGTATATATATATATATATATATTATATATATATATATATATATATATATATATATATATATATACAGTATATATATATATATATATATATATATATATATATATATATATATATATATATATATATATATATATATATGATAAAAGGAAACTAAAATACTTATACAGTATATATATATATAATATATATATTATATATATATATATATATATATATATATATATATATAATATATATATATATATATATATATATATATATATATATATATATATATATATATATATATATATATATATATATGATAAAAGGAAACTAAAATACTTAAATTTCTGCTCTGAGACCTAGTTATCCTCATAAAGTCACTTTATTGTACTTGCTTCTCCCATTTCAGGAGATTTCATCCTGCAAGTGCCCCTTACAGTTCATGAAGGAGACCTCCTTTTTCTGAGATGTCACAGTTCCTCTAACTACTTAAAGTCCAATTCCAGAATTCGGAAAAATATAACACTTTACAAGGACAATGAGCCCATAAAGTATTCCGTCACTGAATCTCCAGTCATGATTGAGAGAGCAGATAAAAACACATCCGGCACATACAAATGTATCATTGCTGTGACTCATCTTTCGGATGAACAAGTTGTTTCTGTCACAGGTAAAAGAATGGTCAGTAAATGTCAATTAGAATGTGTGTAATATTCTTATATGTTTGTTTGGAAGCCAAAGAATGTCCGTATTTGTTAAGAAAGATATTCAATGCAGGTAAATCTGCCTAGAGAATGAATGGGACATATTTTCATTGAGGCTTGGGGAGGCTTAAACTTGTTTGTCAATAAAAGGCCCTTCCAAAAATATAAAATTTTAAAAAAAATCATGTGCCTAGTTGTGTGTGAGGGGCGTTACTGACTGTAAAAACTATCGGTACCTGCTAACTCACAGGTGACTCCAGTGTATGATGACATCATTACAAGATTTCAGATGGGAAAGCTTTAAAGGAGAAGGAAAGCTACCGAATCAGTTTATTGCCAATAGATTAGCCACAATAGTACAAGCTATAACACTATGGGGCCGATTCACTAAGGGTCGAATATCGAGGGTTAATTAACCTACTAATTTGTGACTGCTGTTATTGGAGCGATTGAGCCGGGTACTTTTTCTCCTTCTTTCTAATTTGTAACGACATCTCTCTCCCACTGACCCAAATGGTAACAGTCAAAAAATGAATGAATTAAAATGTATTAGTGAGAGAAAGAGGGACAGAGAATGCACTCCATAAACCCATAGCTGTCAAAACAAATTGTGTTCTGTTATTAAAATCATGGCTTATTTCTCTTCCAGAGCTTTTTACTGTACCTAAAATAAAGGTGAACCCAGGTGAAATTGTGAAAGGGGATCACATGACCATAACATGTGACACAAAGCTCAGCCCATTCACGATTACAGAGCTGTGGTTTGCTTTCTACAGGAATGAGCACATGGTCCAGAGATTCAGTTCATCCAACCAATATGGAGTCCCCTCAGCTCAGCTGGAGGATTCTGGGAATTATACCTGTGAGGTACAAACTTCATCCGGCAGTGTGAGGAAGAGGAGTGACGTCTCACATATTTGTATAAAGGGTGAGCTTTTAATATTGGCTTTAAAATAGATGTGTTTGATTTATGTGTTTCATGGAAAGCCTCTTTAAGCCCCATAACTGTATCTGGAGTTTACAGTATATCATAAAATGAATAAGACAGACACAGAATATCCGAGCTCACCTGAGAGGTATCTTAACGGTAATTAAGATGACATTGTTTGCATATTGCTTACACACATGTTTGTATATAAAATGAACATATTAACATACATAGTAAGTTTGGTTGAAAAAAGACACACGTCCATCAAGTTCAACTCTTTAACTTCCAGAGGAAGGCAAAAAAACCCATCTGAAGCCTCTCCAATTTGCCTCATAGGGGGAAAATATTCCTTCCTGACTCCAAGATGCAATGGGACCAGTCCCTGGATGAACTTGTACTATGAGCTATCTCCCATATCCCTGTATTCCCTCACTTGCTAAACACCATCCAACCCCTTCTTATACCTATCTAATGTATCAGCCTGTACCCCTGATTCACTTCCCAGCTCTCCCTGTAACACCCCTTTCCCTCCTCTAATCTCATTGGCTCCCTCCTGTCTGCTGGGAGGAGCTACTGGTGAATAAAGCATCCGACCCTTCCTTGTACCTATCTAATGTATCAGCCTGTACCCCTGATTCACTTCCCAGCTCTCCCTGTAACTCCCCTTTCCCTCCTCTAATCTCATTGGCTCCCTCCTGTCTGCTGGGAGGAGCTACTGGTGAATAAAGCATCTGACCCTTCCTTATACCTATCTAATGTATCAGCCTGTACCCCTGATTCACTTCCCAGCTCTCCCTGTAACACCCCTTTCCCTCCTCTAATCTCATTGGCTCCCTCCTGTCTGCTGGGAGGAGCTACTGGTGAATAAAGCATCCGACCCTTCCTTGTACCTATCTAATGTATCAGCCTGTACCACTGATTCAGGGAGACAATTCCACAGCTTCTCACTGTAACAAACCCCTTCCCAATATTTAGAACCTCGTTTCTTCTAATAGGAATGGGTGACCTTGTGTCAGCTGGAAAGACCAACTGGTAAATAAAGCATTAGAGAGATTATTATATGATCCCCTTATATATTTATACATACCGTATATACTCGAGTATAAGCCGAGTTTTTCAGCATCCAAAATGTGCTGAAAAAGTCTACCTCGGCTTATACTCTGGTCAGCGGGCAGTAGCTGAGATTGCAGTCACTTTTAATCTGCAATATCCCACAATGCCCTCTGTTGGTTATATGAAAGAATAACAGTGCGCCCTCTGTTGGTTATATGAAAGAATAACAGTGACTGCAATATCACACAGCGCCCTCTGTTGGTTATATGAAAGAATAACAGTGACTGCAATATCACACAGCGCCATCTGTTGGTTATATGAAAGAATAACAGTGTGCCCTCTGTTGGTTATATGAAAGAATAACAGTGACTGCAATATCACACAGCACCCTCTGTTGGTTATATGAAAGAATAACAGTGACTGCAATATCACACAGCGCCCTCTGTTGGTTATATGAAAGAATAACAGTGCGCCCTCTGTTGGTTATATGAAAGAATAACAGTGACTGCAATATCACACAGCGCCATCTGTTGGTTATATGAAAGAATAACAGTGATGGCAATATCACACAGCACCCTCTGTTGGTTATATGAAAGAATAACAGTGACTGCAATATCACACAGCACCCTCTGTTGGTTATATGAAAGAATAACAGTGACTGCAATATCACACAGCGCCCTCTGTTGGTTATATGAAAGAATAACAGTGACTGCAATATCACACAGCACCCTCTGTTGGTTATATGAAAGAATAACAGTGACTGCAATATCACACAGCGCCCTCTGTTGGTTATATGAAAGAATAACAGTGACTGCAATATCACACAGCACCCTCTGTTGGTTATATGAAAGAATAACAGTGACTGCAATATCACACAGCGCCCTCTGTTGGTTATATGAAAGAATAACAGTGACTGCAATATCACACAGCGCCCTCTGTTGGTTATATGAAAGAATAACAGTGACTGCAATATCACACAATGCCCTCTGTTGGTTATATGAAAGAATAACAGTGACTGCAATATCACACAGCGCCATCTGTTGGTTATATGAAAGAATAACAGTGACTGCAATATCACACAGCGCCCTCTGTTGGTTATATGAAAGAATAACAGTGACTGCAATATCACACAGCACCCTCTGTTGGTTATATGAAGGATTAACAGTGATGGCAATATCGGACAGCGGGACAATGCACACAGTAATCCGTTTGGCAATTCTCTGTCACCATCAACTTTGCAAAGAAGTCCGGTTGATCGCTGGGGGGTCGCTTTGGCAGAATGTGCGCTGCTGGGAGACAGGGCTGTAGTTGTGTCTAGGCTTATACTAGAGTCAATAAGTTTCCCCAGTTTTCGTAGGTAAAATTAGGTACCTCGACTTATACTCGGGTCGGCTTATACTCGAGTATATACGGTATATTCTCAATTAATGAAAATGTTGTAAATTGCAAAAGTGCTTAGAAAATCACCCTGTGCAATTTTATAAAAAAAAATGTAAGGTTTCCTTGTATTTTTAACTCAAAGCTAACTATATACAAAATACACAATTTATTTATTTTTATACACATTTATTTTGTGATGTTACTGTTAACTGAACAAAACTCAAACACGCAGAAAATGTTTTATTAATGTTTACTATTCTGTGTATTTCTTTAAGGATATTACCTGTCCTTTTTGTCCCCAGGTAGAGACCAAAGAGTACAAAACTCAGTGAGACTGGTATTGTCTGCAGTTATATTCATCATTCTGTTGGGTCTTCTCTTCTACCACAAAAAGACAATGGAAGTCATATATTCCCAGGTGACAGAGGAGAACAGACAGTGCAGCAGCAAAGATGGGGAATGTTCTATTCAACTTCAACCTCCAATACCTTTCCCCAGGGGGACACTTGAGTAAAATCTGTTTTACTCAAGGTGATCCGAAGTCAAGTGATGGATAAGGTATTTTCAGGAGATCTTTGGCCCACTGGGCGACCAATCCACACGTCTGTCAACTCCCTTAGATGTTTTCAATGGGCAAAGAGGTCCATAACCATTGCTGTCCTCCTCTCATACTCTTTGAGCCCT